>NW_013665670.1:1068846-1091795 GCF_000517525.1 Limulus polyphemus | reverse complement strand
AAAAGTGAGAACATAAAGAGAGTGATATTGTTTTGTTTTTGAATTTCGCGCAAAGCTAGACGAGGGCTATCTGCGCTAGTCATCCCTAATTTAGCAGTGTAAGACTAGAGGGAAGGCAGCTAGTCAGCACCACAGCCGCCAACTCTTGGGCTACTCTTTTTACAAACGAATTGTGGGATTGACCGTCACATTATAACGCCCCCACGGCTGAAAGAGCAAGCATGTTTGGTGGGACGGGGATTCGAACCCGCGACCCTCAGATTGGAGTCGAGCGCCCTAACCACCTGGCCATGCCAGGCAAGTGATGTTAATTCATCTTCGGAAGGGGGACAGTCGTTGTCAGAGATTTTAACATCCCAACAATTTGATATTATTGCTTGACATCTAGATGAAAAAATGCTAAAAGAAGGTGTAAAGATATTCAACCCAATTCATGGGTTGTATACCCAGGCGCAGTATGATAGACAAAACCCAGCCTAGATAGAACAACGAGCAGTACATACCATAACATATTCTGATGTAGCCAGAATCATGAAGATAAGAAATCTAGTAAAATTATCAAAGCTATAGCAAATACCCACAAATAACAGAAATGAAATGGGATCTTAAAAGTGAAGAGAGAACCACGTGTAGCTATGTTTCTCTTAACAACAAACAACATGCGAACCTTTGTTGTTGTATTATTGGCCTGAAAGCCAAAAATAAATTTCATTTCTTGGTGCTTCACCAGATGTTGTAGAACATGGGTTCTGAAACTTTTAAGGCTCGCATATCATTTTTTTTTCTTTAAATGTTTTTCTTTGAAGTAGATATCGAGGCCTAATTTTAAGAATAATAAAGAAAACCTAGTAGCATAAATTAATATTTACAAAAACAAAAAAAAAAACTAGCGAGTCAATGCAGGAGGAGGGGAAGTCCAGCAAAAAGGATAGTAGTGTGCATAAGTACGTAAAAAGCTCAAATTCGGCTTATTACAAATCTTATAATTTCTCTTGTTAATTTTCCTGCATACCACTCATATTAGCTCCACGTATCATCAATGGTATACATATTACAGCTTGAGAACCCTTGACGTAGAACGCTATGATATTGTTAAGGGACAAGTGATCCTGAAACCAATAGTCCCTATAAATATAATTCTTCAGGAGCTTACTTGGATTCGAGTTTTTGTATTCAAAATGGAAAACTGAAAGAATCCCATGATTACTATTATCGAATTCATACATAGATACCCGTATATGATGCGGCTTATTGTGATTTTTTGTTTGGTCTAATAATTATTATTATGAATGAGAACTTCATTAATTTTATATTTAAAAGAAAAATATCTAGATTTAATTTTAAATTTGTTTTACCAGAAATTATCAGCAGATGTATGACTAGTTATGACGTGTAAAAATATTTTGATCATACAAATAATCTGCATTTGGAAAGATGGTTGCATGCAGTGGAACCGATTGGAAATTAAGCTGTTTCACCTGAGCTGTGTTAACCTCCAGAGGAAGCCAAATAGCATGTTATTTTGTCTTTCATGCAGTATCAATGTTCAGAAGCAGACTGCATATTTGAAGATAGATAGAGATTTAAGGTTCTTTGTGCGTTTCTTCAATTGTTTAAAGACTGAAATGACTACATATGTGAAGTTTTATACTTAAAGAATGCAATGCATGACTTATTATTCTATCTTTAACACAATATCTATGAACAGAATATTACTGGGTTGTTGATTGATAAGTAAAATATTTGTCAACTTGATGTATTCATATATACTTTCTAAGTCAATAACGTTACATTTACAAACCAATTTATATTAACTAAATCAAGCAGTTTTATGTACTAAGTACTTATTATGATTATCTGACATGTGCAAAACATGTGGGTAAGCATATGTGTCCTACAGCTATGATACAGATATTGTAATAAAAGTTCAGAGCTACTCGTTATTTTATCATTTAATATAGATTAAAATGTCTCTGACATATTCTCTCCCGAAAGCTTAATGTACAATGCTAGGTTGAAGATTTGTTATGGCTGCATAAACTTCAAATTTATCATCACAAGCAAATCAAACAAAATTCTGAAATATTTAGTGACCAGTCACATGTTTCACAAAAGTCTTAGCACTTGCAAGTTTGATGAAATTGTTGTGGGGTGTATTTTAGATGTTTTAGTTCAGATGTTAGCTACAGGGTGCATGATGTTAAGATGAAAAAGTAGTCCTAGAATAACTGGAAATTTCTAAATTTGATTCCAGAATCTGGTCAATTTGGGGACTATCGAGAGTAGATTATATAAATATAGGAATCAGTGAAGCATTGAGTCAGGGTATTTTACTTTAAGTTGGTATAATGCCATTCATTCAGCGAAGACTTAGTTACGGTGAAGCATTTGGATGCGTGTTAGTTATCGGGTATACTCAGTTACTTGATTTGATTGGCATGTACAAGTAAATATACTTTTATGTTAGTTATAGTATCATTAGCGAGGTATTTTCGTTTGAACGTCGTTTGTAAACTTAGCCCTATATATTACAAAAGTGTACAAGTGAAGGCACCTTGTAGAAACGTTAAGGAAGAAATAAAAGTTATCGTTATATGGACTGAACTTGGTCTTATTTTCACCAAATAATTTAATACAACATGCTCAACTAAAGAACAAACACCACAGTATTGTAATGTGACGACGTCTGTGCCTTAGCAGTAAGATCACTAAGGTCGTTCAATTAATACTTCAAAGCAATAATTTATATACAGATATCTATATTGTCTAACAGCTACCTTACTAGGCCATTATCAAAGGTGAAACAACTTGGTCAGTAACTGGTAACCACCTTCGCATTGTTCTAGACATCATAAAATGTGAAAAATTAAATATAGAGGTTTTATCTTTACCATGAAGCCGAATCTTATCTTCCTAAGTAGCAACAAGAGATGATCTCTAGTTTGTTTTGTTTGTTTTTTGAATTTTGCTACACGAGGGCTATCTGCGCTAGCCGTCCCTAATTTAGCAGTGTAAGACTAGAGGGAAGGCAACTAGTCATCACCACCCACCGCCAACTCTTGGCCTACTTTTTACCAACGAATAGTGGGATTGACCGTCACGTTATAATGCCCCATGGCTAAAAGGGCGAGCATATTTGGTAGGACTGGGATTCGAACCCGCTACCCACAGATTGCGAGTCGAGAGTCCTAACCACCTGGTCATGCCGGGTCTGATCTTCTAGAGCGAGATGTATGCATAATTGCTCTAAATGTTCTCTAGGCATATCGTGAACCCACTGAAAAGATTTAATATTACAAATCCGGTATATAATGGCAACAAAGACAAAATTAATTTGATAGTCTCATAACTAAAGCATGTTAGAGCTAATTTTACCTTTAGAAATCAAGAATATTGAAGCATATCACTTTGTTCATTGTCTGACAATGTTCAAATAAAGTAAAATTTCAGCTTACTTTGAGTGGATACTTTTTTTTTAACAGTCTCCACCAATTTATTCTTTTCAACTTGTTACTCAGCACTTCTAGTAGTAGCTGCTGGTACTTGCTTCTTTTGGTGTATTCGGTACCTTTCAAGTTTTTCAGATGCTGACTAAGGCGTAGCAAAGACAAATTAAAAAGTGATGAAACAAAATCTGGATTATTTCTATTATATTACCGCCTTCCTACAAACAGAAAAAATATCTCAAAAGATGCAATATTTTGTGAATGACAGTAAATTAATACCAAGTTAAATCTATTTAGACTCAGATTTATAGTTATTTTTCACTACCCGATATAAAATGTTGACTGGACATGCGGGCATTGGCAATCTTATTTTCTATACATTTGTCACGTTTTATAGCTTTCAGCAACCGTAGTTTCCGGTGGGAATCACATAAAATTAAACTTTTTGATATTTGAGTTTCACTTATGTTTCCCAATACGCTGATGACATTGCTGTTTGGAGCGTACCAAGAAATCCGTTAATAGCAGCGGACCCTGTTCAAAAAGCACTTAACAAAATTGGTGTCATGATTGGTGGGTTATGCTGAACCCCATTAGAACTCTAGATATAATATTCCAAAGAAGCTTAAATTAGCATTTTAAAAACTCTAAAAAAGTAAAACTGAAATGTGGACATTATGTTCTAAAGCCAAATTGTTTGGTGTTACATTCGACAAAATATTCACATGCGCAGAACATATAAAGAAAACACACGAAATCATCAGTAAACGTATTAACCACCTTAGACTTATAGCTGATAAAAAATAAAGGACGCAAAGCTCACACTATCTTAATCTACAAAATGTATATTTGCCCTATTATTGAATACCGCTACCATTTCGCTATAAATATGTCACACAATGCTATCAAAACACTACAATATCAACAGAATAGATTATTAAGATTAGCCCCAAGGCTTGCAAATTACACCTCCGTTAGCTATTTACACAAAGTATGTAAAACACCACAACTTAACGACAGGCTAAATACTTTGGCTAAAAATTGTTACAATAAATCAGAAACAAGAAACACATTAACTTCTGCCCTTCACACCATTACATGTGAACCACACAAAACAATATTTCATACAATATGTAACCAAACACGGAATATGCACACACCATAAGCTTCGTTTAAGATTTTATAACTAATACCAAGTTTTTGTTTTACGACTTGGGCACAGGACACGTAGTTTATTCCCCGCCTGTCCTAGAAACTGCATCTTCTCGGGATACACCCGTTTTCCCCACAACTAGTTCTACGGCATTGAATTTAAAGGTCCCCGCCGACCTGTGCCCCTGATTATGGGCCGTCAATATTTATCCAAATCCGGGATGTCAGCCTCGACCTCTCGCTTCGCCATTTCCACTTTCACCAATTACTAATGGAAGATTTAAATCGGGACTTGTATCCTAATACAGTTATTAAAAGTTTACTTTAATTAAACGTAATCTCCACGAGCGGGACCAACACCCCAGTTGAGGAAAGTTTCTTTCCTTTTAAAATTAAATACGTGCCATGGATTTCTGTTTTTTTAGTTTCACTACAAAATCTATCTTGGCAGCCAAATGTACAGCATGACACTGACATATTATCTAATTTACACAATATTTAAACACGTCTTTTAGAATTATATGAAATTAATTCTACTGGCATGCCTATCGGTTATTTTTGTAGGAATGTCTTATGCCTACACGGATAATCTCATGCATCATTTTTATATTTTGTTATGACATCACTCGAAATGTGACTATTGTGAAAGCTGTTTCAAATATGGTAACACTATTATAACTGCTTTCATTGTCACATCAAACTTTAATACCAGGGTGATCGGTATATCTACCATTTCATTGATAGTACTGACAATGAAAGTACTATGAAACTCGTTAAGTTTCAAAAATTTTTAATAGGATTTATTTCATCATTGAAGTTTGAAATCATAAAAGATGGCCATACACACATTTTGATTAAACTGCAAGTTCTCTTCTGAAGCTAAAAAGTTAAAACCATCTTTAATGGCGAATTCACTGTTTATATATTCAAAAAGAAAGCTAAACAGAAAAAACAGAATTCTCATGATTACTGGTGCCAATATTGGTAACTATTGTTCCTACAGCATGTTCTGATTACGAAATTTTCGTAATCCAAATATATTATCTTAGTGAAGAGCCAACAGAGCTAATTTTATTTATACACATTCTCAGTTATACTTTTGTTCATCTTTAACTGCAATAAATACTGTTGCAATTTTATTTCCCTCCTAGAAGTTGGATAAAGACCCATTTTTAATATACTGATGAATGTAGTAGCATAATCTTCTTTATTCAGGATTAATATTTTATTTCCTTTATCAGGATTTATTATAAATAAATCAATATATTTTTCAAGTTTAACATTAACTTCTTAAGATATATTGTAAGATTTATTTCCAGAATGGTAATTATAAAAGCACAACAAAGATAGACTATTAACATAAATAAGTTCATGTCATATTAAAGAAACACAAAACATTTGAACAGTTCTAAAAGTTAAAGGTCTGTACCTACTACCTATAATCTGAATAAATCATTTATTTTTAGAAAATATATAGTTAATAAAAAAATTTAAGTTCCAATATACTACTAAAGACATTTATTACTATTTAACTCAAATCAGAAGGTTCAAGTAACCCAAATTGCACTCAACCCTTTTGAATCTTATTTACAACAGAGATGACTATAAAAAACAATTTATGACATCGTGAATGAATAAAACAAATTGGGAAAGACAAAAAGTACACCAGACAGTAATCCTATCAGATACTCGCTTAGGCTAAAAAAGTATAATATAATCACTGAAAAAAACATACCAATAAATCGGACCTACAGGTTCACATACAAGAATATACTTTACAGATGTCTGAGTATTCATAAAGAAAAATGCCCTATTATACCTACGGTGTCAAATATTGGATGTTACTATCACATTTTCGCCAAATTTTAAAGTGATGTTCTGACATAAATGAATTTGTTTTAAAAATAACACTTTTGAATTTTTAAGAAATACTAGAAATCTAAAATTTTATAATGAGATGTTTCTTGCTAGTCTTGATGTGGAATCACTATTTATGAACACTCTTTTTACTTTAGCTGGATAAATTTATAGCTGGAACAGTTTTTATTCCATACAGATTGAAAGAACATTTGATGAAAATTTTAATCTACAGGGCCTATCATTTAGTTAATAATTTACAATAATTTAAACTATAAATAGAGAATATCAAAAAGTTCTAAAGAAATTTTACTTTTGTGTTATTTTGGAAAAGGTTTATAAAGAATTTTTAATTGAAACTTCCACCCTAGGAAAAAAAAAGCTATGCAGTTATTAAGCAAGAAATTCATGTGGTTTTATCTTTCACTGGTTTACATAGATGAAATAATCATAAGAAAAAACTGAACAGTTTAAAACTGATATGTATTTTTAAATCCTTGAGAAGTATACAGAACTATTTTGTTTTTGAAAGTAAAATCACAATTTTCAACAACTCTTGTGTAATCTAATATAATTGTTACAAATATGGAGGCCATTAAATTGAATCAATGGTAAATGTGTGTCCAAGAGCATTAAAATGTTAGAAACAAATAAATGTTCTATGTTATACAACATGCATTTACAATTACTCAAGTGATAACTAAAGAACAGTTCATTATCACTGGGAGAGTCAGTAATGAAGGAGAAGAGAGAATTAACAATACTTTAATAATAAAAACAAACAATCCTGTGCAACTAAGCTACTTCTGGAACTTTAATTACACTGATTGTTTTCTCTTTTAATCTTTATAAAGAAATATCTGAATTATACAAGCAGGTTGTTAATATAAATAATTTGAGTTAATATGTTTCATGAATTGTTTCCAAGTATAATGTGGTAGTAATTTTTTTCATCTTTTTGCATCATATATGTGCATCTTGAAGACATGCCTTGTTAAAGGTGCACAATGAACATGTCATATTCTTATATTCACAAACATAATGAATAAATAAAATAAAGATTCTAGAATGTAAAAAATGTGTGTTATTGGTTCTTGAATAAAAATGCTTGCCCAATAATAAAGTTCTATACATACAACTTGTTTGTAAACTATTTCACATCTTTAAGACTTTCTTTCTTAAATGTTTAACAAAGTTATTAGTTATATCTACCAAACTCTTTTTGAAACTCTCTTTATAGCATTTCATAACACATGGTATCACAATCCATTTTTTGAGAACACTTGGTCTAAAATACAAAAGACGTTTAAGAACTACACTTTTGCAATAATAAATAATTGTAGTTTAAATAATGTATTACTTTTATTAATTAAATACCATGACATATACGAGTAAACCAATTATGCATAATGTTGACAAAATTGTTGTCAAAATTCAATACATTTTACTTGAAACAGTTCAAATTATGCCTAAAAAGTCCTATGTTTGAAATGCAAACTGCAAAACACATGGGTGTTAAGGTTAATATAGAATTGAAAATGATATATATCTGGATTTGCTGCTTCCCTAATAAGCACGTTTGGCCAAAAGTTGTGAACTGCCTGCACATTATGTGCAAGTGGAAGTCTGTGTGTGAACTAAAGCAATGCTGTTCACCCACTATTTGAGTGGTTTCAAAGTACTTATTTATAATTATTAATTTCTGACAAAAACAAGATTTAAGGTAAATAGTGTGTTTTACATTTGCAAGTATACCTTGTTAATTGCACCAATGGATTTAAAATTCAGTTTAGTAGTTAAAATACACATTTCTAGATTTGACTGGAAGAGTGTCATTACATTAAAGTTTTCCTTTTTCAAAAGCAAACACTGAAAAGTTGGAAAAGGCACACTCATACAACAGGTACATACATTCTTTTCTTATCTGATAGACAGTTGTATCCTCCATAACAACTTATCTTTTGTATTGGAATTAACACAATTTAAGTCAATAAATTAATCATAAAACTGTGATTTATACAAAAATGAGCAAATCTATAATAATAAAAGATCCCATCTCTGTGTGTGTGCATGACTGCCATAGCTTCAAGAGGAAAGAACCTAGAGATCTGAAACTTCCATGCATACTAAGGGGATTCTGAGGGTGTGCACCTGGGTATGACTTTTTAGATTGGACTTAAACAAATTTTGGCCACTTTTTTTCCATTACAGTTTTGCCCTATAGTCCCATAATTCCACTTCCTGAAGGTCTATAGAAAAGTATCATATTGTTTTCTAATTTTCACTTACTGAATGAACAATATGTGGAGATTTTCTGCCAAATACTTTTCTTTAACACAAACATGGGAAGAAAAATACAAATCTGAGACTTAAAAAAAGTTGAATTTACCTAATTTTGGGAAATGGTAACAAACAACAGGAAGAAAAAAATGAATTGGAGAATAAGAATAATTCAAATAACACACAGGAAGAAAAAAACGAATCTGAGAAGCTCAATTAAAACTATTTGCTTTAAAAATAGTTGCACTGAATTAAGTTTGGAAAATGGCAACAGACAGGCCAATTAAAGAATTAGTGCACTGGGGTAACTATAAAAGTAATTAAGATAATGGAGATGCTTGACTGGTACATTGAGGCCTCTGTAAATCATGAGGGGACCTTAGAATCCCACAGTAGAGCACAAGTATTTTATGCTAGCATTTAAATAATTATGATCATAGCATTATAAAAGATGTACACTTAAGACAAAAAGCTAAACACAATATGATACAATATTTAGAGATATGTAAAATTAATAATTTAACTGTAGTGTTACAAGTTTACATAATTATGAAAATATCAATTGAAGTCACATAAAAACAACTACAGAAATGGATACATACTACGTGTATCAAAAAATACTTAACAGTTAGATACAACTTACAATTTTCATATTCTTTGCATAAATTCTTTTGATTTTTCTAATGATCTATTCTATCACTTGTCTGTTTGAAATGAACTAATTTCATTATATTTCAGAGGAGTATGCAAAGTGAAATGAACCTTCTCAGTTTAAACATTGAAGCCTCCTTTTTTCACTGAACAGTGTTTAATTTCCATAAATTAAGATGTATGAGGATTCTATGAAGGTGAATATCTTGCTGTAGTGCATAACTCACTCAACAAAATACGAAATTAGCATTTTCCTACATTGAAAATTTATTTCCAATAGATAGAAAATAGCTTTTCTCAATTAGTACTGCCCTCTATTGGCACAAATTTTCAATGCTTGTCACTAGCCTTCCATCTCCTGCTTCTGCATATTCACATGCAAATGATCATGCAGCAGCTTTCCACCAACAGGAGTGACACACAACTTCTATCATAACCAGCACCCTCTTCAAAGTTGCACTCATTAATCACTTTGAGATTGGTCAGAAGACCTACACCATATATCACCGGAAGTGGTGAAGCTGAGTGGGAAATGTGAAAGGAGGCAAGCAGTGTAGGAAAATGCTAACTCCCGATATAACTTACCTCCTATCACAAAGTAGCTACAATCCCACATTGAACTGGTAGAGTGCCAGTGCAAAAATTACCCCCTTTAGGAAACACCCAAAGAGAGACCATGAGGTGTGGATCCAAAAGAGAAAACATCACACCTCAGCAGGAAGCTCCACCACATCTAATCCAGGTATACTCTTCGCTCTTTTAAAACTGTATAGCAAATATAAAAGGTGGAAAAATATGAAGGAATCCCAGAATATGTATGACCGATTAATGAGACCCCTGGGTGTCAAGTGGCTGGGGCACAACAGACCATAATGGTCGTTTGACTGCATCCAACACTAGGTGGAATCTGGAATGGTATATCACATCTACGGTAGGTAGAGGATTACCTACCTCTTCACCTTCAAACAGGAATTGATAGAGAAGACTAGCTTCCATACCAAAAATCTGTCTCCACTTGCTCGCATTTCCAACACAACCAACACCAGATCTACCAGGAATCAACATCTAGTGAAAGGTGGAAAGCCCTGGCAAGATGACATTCGCTGGTCTAAAACCTGGTGGCAATGGGTATGGTACTTCCAGTCTGTGGTAGGAGGAGAATACCCAGCCATGCACAAGTGGGAAAACATGTACTGTGTCCAGCTACAATCAACACCAGATCCACTGGGAACCAACTTCCAACAGAGTGTAGTAAGAGGGACCACAGACCTGGGGTGCAAAACCTAGCAACAGTGGGCATTTTTCATCCAGTCCACAATAGGAGGAGCAATACTGGCCAGCACACGTGAGGACTTGCTTAGCTGAACCATCTCCAACCAACACTGGACCCACTGGGAATGTACATCTGGAGGGTGGTAGGTAGGAGGAACATCTCAGCCTGAGAGGCAAGCTGCAATTATAGATATATAGTCATGACATGGTGGAGTGCTTCAACCAAAATCTGGTGGCATCTGGTATTGTACATCAGGTCCATGGTAGGAAGGATGACATGCCATCAACACATGATTCTAATTGTGACCAGACAATCTCCAACCAACACCAGACCAACTTGGAATGTATGTCTGGAAAATAGTAGGAAGGAGGAATGCCACAGTGAAAAAAAGTAATCGATCAGATATAAAACAGTAATACAGCATAGTGCTACAACCAAAACCTGGCAGCATCTGGAATTGAACATCAGGTCTAGGGTAGGGAGTGCTATACGCCATCGACACCTGCAGAATGCCATCACCTTACTTTTTGATTGAGTGGAATGACTTATCATTCAGGAGTACAGGTCTCCATGGTTCTCCACTCCAGTGGCTAGGATCTGGTAAGTGGTAAGGACTCCCATACTCCACTAGGAGAAGGGGGGAATGTATTGGAGAGTCCAGAGGAACGCATCATCAGAGACAGCGCAACGGGTGACCATGATACCTTACTTTGAAAAGCAGAGCTACCATGTGAAAGGAGTTGCTCAACCGAAACCTGGCAGCATCTAGAATTGTATATGAGGTCTGCAGTTAGAAAAGTCTAAACACTATGGAGTATCAGAGATGGGCAGCAATCTCTATCTGCTATACTCATGTTAGTCCCTTAGTATATGGGTGTCTGTGTGGTGAAACTATTAAATGAATATGTCAAGAAAAGATTCTTACATGAAGTTAGTTATGGTGGCAAAAATAAAACATTTTAATCTAAAAAATAATTATGTTATAATAGTCGATGTTGAAAATACAAAAGATGTTAAGAGAACAGTGTATATGGAGCCACAATATATATATATATATATCTTTATTAGAAAAAATACCTATGCGCAAGTTTTGAATTACAGAGTAAAATATTGTATATTTTTTTTATAAATAAACCCAAAACAATTTAAAGTTGCAACACAGACAAATATTCTATATTTAGTATTAGGTTCACCAGAAAACAGTTAAACCATTACCATATTGTATAAAAATATTAAACAAAACTTATTAACTGAAAATGCTATTGGTTTGAGTCAACAAAACTCTTAGTTCTATTATACATATGTATACTGGAAATAAAACACCTTTAAAGAAATTACAAATAAATCTAGCTTAAACATCTATTTCAACTTTAAAAAGAAATTAAACTAATTAAAATCATGTTTAGTACTTTTCTCAGTAACATACACTATGAATACAGCATTTCTAATTTATAGCATATACAACTGTATAACTCTTCACTCAATTTTATATTCATACAAGTTTTAGATTGACACAAATACATGCACACAGAAAATTTATATTTTATTTTAATACACAAATGAGCATTTAAAATATAGTAACTACAGTTAAAATAATGTATGCATGTTCTTACTTGTATACATATCAACACCTACTAGTGTATTACATGTACTTATGACAAATATTACAGATACAAGTAAACACAAACAAGAGCTCTTACACACAATGTAGGAAGAACTATGAAATATTAATCTACACAAGTATACACTTCTTTCAATCATTATACTTGTAATATACAAGTTATTAATGTTTACAGTTTTAAGACATTTTAACAATTTATAACTGCAAAAATACATAAAAACACCTTGTGTATATGTTTATATATATATATAACAAAAACCAAACGTTCCTTTCTAGTTAATGATATTACATTTTTTTGATGCTGTTGGATGCACAAGTCTGTGCATTTTCAGTGGATATTAAGTTGAATTGAATTTAGGGCATTCTTTTATTTCATACTATAAGAATAACATGCAATTTGGTGTTTCAACCTCATACTTCTATCTTCATATTATCACTTTGTATTATTTTGATCTATCAATGTTTTTGCTGTTACCAGTCAAGAATATAGTTGTATTTACTAATGGATTTCAAAATTTTACTAAGAAGAATTCTCATGCTACAACTATACCAGTTCCTTTGCTGTAAAAACAACAAAAATAATATTACAGATGCTTAATACATGAAATAAATATCACTAAAAGCACAATGTTAGCACCTTTTTGATGGGCCTCTATAAAATCAAGTAATGCCAAATTGACTAGCTTAATAAACAAGTGATAGATATTTAGAATAAAAAATTTTATTTTTTATAAATTTGGTTAATAATTTAGTGAATTTCCATTAAATATGATCAGTATATTAATGTTATTAATACAGTTTATGTTATTTCCTCCTCTGTTTTCCAAAACACAACTAATTAGTATATAATACATAAAATTCAAACTGATTAACCTAACCTTAAAATACCTCTTAATGGATCAGTAGTAGGCTTGATGGCTTATAACACTGAAATTCAGGATTCAATCCTTGTGGTAGGTACAGCAAAGATATATTCCGTTGTACGTACATAAGTGTGTGTGTGTGTTTAACAAAAAATAAATAAAACCACGAAAATAATTGCTAATTCCATTTGAATAAACAATATAAGATGGTGTAAGATATACTAAATGCATATACAACTTAAAATATTAAAGCATTCAAACTTCAATATTTTTGATAGAAAATTTTTGCATGAATGAAAATTATGGCCCAAAACAAATATGAAATGTTGTCTGTTCTGAAATCCACAATAAATGTGTTAAACATATATTATATATAATTTATTAGTAATAGAATGCCCATAGAATAAGTTCAACAAACTAACCCTGTACAGGAAAGTAACATTGACCATATTTGCAAATTTATCAAGTGTATCTTCACAAAATGTGGTGAGCTTTTAATCAAAATTACAAGTTTGTTGTACATAAAAAATCAGATGTGTTCCTAACGTTCTTGTACCAAAGATATGTCTGTGAAATGCTGAAGTCAGTCTAATTCAGACTCTGACAACTTGGAATGCAAGATAATGTTCATATGAAAAAATATAAATATTTTTGTCCATTGTAAAATTTCTGAATTGCATTTGCATAACCTCTTCAACCTCCTAAGTGCATATTTAAAATTTTCTGTATCCCTGTATGTTGTATCTAGTATTTTCTCTAATCTAACAGGACCTGTTGCAAAATCAACAATGTAGTGTAACATGAAAAGTTGGTAACTCTGACAACAAACACATAATACTATGTTGAATGGCACACTGTATGCATGTTTTGACCCTCACAGGAAATAATTAGATAAATTCAAATTAAATTAAACTCTTACTTATAAGTCATCCTTGTCTTTTAAATAATAAAAACAAAAGAACTGAAGCAGATAAAACGAAACAGTGGTATATAAATAGAACATTAAACTAAAGATAATTTTTATGTAATCAAAAATATTGTATTTCTAACTTGTAAAGATCTAAAGTAGTTAATTTAGAATTCTAAAATTACCATATTTAAAACAGTTGAAAAAATCTTGAATATGGAAGAAGAATAAGATATCTGTGTTAAAAGGTATTCTGAAATAATTTGGAATGTGCTGTGAAATCCATTGTTTTTTGCAAAATTATCATTAGATGTTTCCCATAAGTTTCATTTCATTGTAATTAAATTATTTTTATTCTATATCAATTTTAATAATGAGAATTTTCATAACCAGTATAATAAAAACAACAAAAGCTACAGTGTGTACTTAAAAGCTGAAGTATATCTTAAGACATAAATATAGCTAAAAAAGCAATAAAAATTGTTAAAACATCAAATACATACTGTATTTGTAGAATTTTCTCTGATACAATTTTTATAGGATAATAAGATCTTCTAATTGTAGTTAATTTATCTATCCATTGAATATGTAACTACTGCAAATTATATCTATCTTTTACTTAAGATATCAATTCTTTAAGAGTTACAAATTATATGTAATTCTCAGCTGCAACCAAAACCAGATATCAGAATATTTCATTTTGATGTATCATATAAAATTAATTTATAAACAATAAATTTTGATTAAAATAATTAATTCATCATAAATCTAAACAAATCCCAGGCAACTAAAGTAATTTCAAAATTCATAATGAAAAAGTTTCTGCATAGGATAAAACAATTGACTTCAACTATAGCCGAGAGGCTAATACACAATTAATCAATTACATTTGAGAATAGATCACCCAGATTGGTGTCATGTAAAATAATCAGTTAATCAAAGTTATGATTAAATCATTTAATGTCATGTCAAAATTAACTGATTGAATTTAAGTGTTTCCAATCATTACTGTTTGTGATTATTCCCACTACACAAGTAACTGAAATATTGCCATTATGCTTTCTCGTTATAATTTTCAAAAAAATTCAATTTTGTTCAATTTAATCGATTAGCATCATAACTCATGAAAATAATCAATTAATCAAAATTTGTATTTTTGAATATTACTATTTTTAGTTGTTCCAACTATCCAAGACTCATGTGAATAACTGATTAAAATTGAATGTAATCAATTAATCCTCTCCAGACAGGTCACAGGTCAAAGGCCATGTCATCGCATTTATTGATTCGCATTCAAAATTTTATTGAACTACTATTTCATGAATTTATGTCATTAAGTTTGGTATTAAACTGTAGATAATTTAAATGTTAGTATTATACATTATTTAATTAATTAACTTAAAAGTAAATATAAAAAAAACAGTTAAACATCAATTTTTGTGTGTCACGTGGTATGTTTAATGCAACACAGGTTCAAATTAGATGTTTGTGATATCAACATACAAGTCTATAGACTTATACGAATTTTGAACTCAAATTACCGATATTGACAACCTAGAATATAAAATAAGAATCTCATATTTTTTCTATTTGCCGAGATATCACTTATGTACTGAATCAAACACACTGGCCCCACTCACCTCTTTCAATTTATGGAAATGGTCCCTTAGATACACTTACTTCAATATGTGACATGTTAATAACCAATCAAAAGCTCAGAATGTCCCCCTAATGGTTTTCTCAGCCATTTTCATGTGTTAGGATGCCATCTCATTTTTTCGAACCAAGATTTCAATAAGGTAGGTTATGTCTTTAGTCTGCTCAAAATTTCATATTTTTTTAAGAGTAAAATACATCTCAGTTACTAAGCTTGATAAATTATAGTGGAATTCTGTGGTATTCATATAGTAATTTATGATTTTTGGTTATTCAACTGTATATATAAAATCTAAAAAAAAATTATTGTTTCATATCCTCCACATGCAAAATTTTAAAAGAGTTAGCAACCTATGTCAAGCAGCAACCGAATACAAAGGTCGAAACTATAAGAGGTAATTGTTTGCTTTATTCTTTATTTACCTTTCTATGTTTTAAGAAAAATAAGTTTAAAAACTTATTTCAAAATACAATAATCTATATACATATATAATGTATAATAATTGAAATGTGACTGTATTTAAAAAATACAACTACTAGTCGACAAAAACACAGCCAAGACAAGTTATTTTGTACAGATCAAAGGTCAATTTTATGTTATTTGATACAGTAACATGAGTGCACGTGAGCCTCGTCATTTTAACTTCTGTATTGTTAGTCAGGCATGGCTGAAAGGTAAATATAATAAAAATAATAAATATATGATGTTATGAGATTTAAGCTATTTAGTATAAACATTAATGTTTTTGTGTTATAATTTGTTGTCATTTTAAAATGAAAGAGGCATAATTTATATTTATTTCCTAATTTATTTATGGCGGTTACAAGATTGGTCAAATCTACTGAACCTGTACAGAGATTCGTTATTGAAAATAACATTATAAATATTTTGCATGTGAAATTTGAAAATTTTCTTATGCACAAAAATATTTTTAATCTTAAAATGAAAATTACTTAGATATGCAACATGTGAAAAGAAAAAAAAAAGGCATGAGAAAACATTGTTTAAATCTTAAGACTTAATAAAAAATTTGATATTTTGTGTGAGAAAGCATTGTAATGCTTACTGATAATCTGCCAAATCTTGTTAACATACACTTACTACTTTAAATGTTATAGCATGAAAACTGTAACAAGCACAAAATGGTTACGAGGTTGGTTCCAGGGTCCAAACCCGTGCTGAAAGAGTTAATGAGCTAAAATACAATCACAGATATACTTACATACCCACTAATAATCTATTTTGCAGTTCTTGACAGACTATATTATGGAAAAGAAATGAAATATACTTTACATATGTAATTGTTAGTCTTTTTAGGTTTTTGCTGAAAAACATTTACAGGATTTTGTCATACACCAATCAGACCTTGTAACCAATGCACATGATTTTATATAACATCCTCAGTGAAATCAAGCAGAATTTTCATCATGAATGATGAGCTGTGAAATAAAAATATAAATAACTTACAAGCTGTCCACAATACAATGTAAAATACATATCACGTACATTTTCAAAAAATCTTTAGTTTTAAAAGCTGGATGTAACTTAACATATATGTAGAACTCCAAAGAATTAAAACATAAAAAAAGTTATTTCACGAGCTCCTCGAATTTGAGTTTCATCTAGAAATTACAACACTACCTTTTATCTGTTCCTATTGATTTTATTTATTTACTGAGTACTACTAAATTGTGATAAACATTTAACCCTCAGCTAATAACTGTATCACTAGCCTTCAATAAAAAACATATAATAGTATTAATTATTCAAATCGATGTTTGCTTTTGATCCTGAGAATATTATATGGAAGAGCTAAAACAAAAATTGAATTTTTTGAACAACGTAATATGGACTATCTAAACGTAAGGCAAAACTACAATAAAATCATTATTGCTAGTTGATAAGCAGTAAAACCTTTTAACTCTTGCGTTTGTTATTAACCCTCGAGTGATGCATCAGATGGTCTTTCCTTGGAGGATGTTTAACACTAGCTTGCATATGACAAATCTGATTCTGTCTGTCAAGGTAGGACTTCTGTAGTTGTTTCTGCTCATGTCGCTTGCGAGCTCGCTGAGCTGGCTTCACATTCTCAATAAATTCAAGTATATCTAAAAATCAGAAGAAAAAAAAAGACTTACATATAGAAAAAACTTTCACATGGAAAACCTAAAATATTTTAGACAGCCTGCTACATATGATTATGGAATAATACTTAAGTACTTGTATTTGCAAGAAGAAAAATTACAGTAAGTGAACTGGAATGATACAAGGAAGCATGCAATCCTATGAAATGCTTTTATTTAAGCCAATGTTAATTCAGAAACAAAATCTGAATAACACATGTGGTATTTCATTAGATATTTCATGGTAACTGTTAGTTTGTTAAGATATATTATGTGAAGGAAGCAAGCTAGCAAAACATTAGTATTTAACTGTGCTCTAACCTTAGATATCTGTTCTTCAGTAAATTTTTGTTCAGCATTACAATTATAGTTTGCTAATTACAACTTTCATATCTTAAACATGTAAGAATAAAAATTTAATATTAATTTATATCACCTAAAGATCATTAAGAAAATATTTATTATAAATGAAATCATATTTGTAGGTAAGCCATATTTTACAGTTACCCATTGTCATAGTTACAGCAGAAGTTTGTTGTCTCCTTCTTATTCTTCTGTGAAACCTATCCACACATTTATTTGTTCTCCTGTTAATTATCCTGGTATCAGATGCTACTGATTGTTGTGATTCATCTTCTTGAATGATCAAGGAAGAAGTTTCATCCTTTTCTGCATCAGTTTTCCGAGAGGTATAAACCTCTTTATTCACAGAAGACAAAACTCGTAGATAATCAGATCCATAAACACTCATACTGGGATGTTCAATCAGTAGGTTTTCCAAAGGAGATGTCTCTACACGAACCAGTCCTCTAGCAGTAAAACAAGGAGGTGGCGTAATGTACCAACTCCCATCCATCTGAGTTGGACTTACAGGACTATCTGGTAAAGTTGTAGCCAATTCTACTCTTTCTGGAAGTTGAACAGAAAGAGAAGCGGAACCACTAACTTTAGGGCAAAGGTGTTTACATTTCATATTTTCATTTTTCGGGGCGGAGTGTAGTTTAAGATCCACTTGATGCATGGATGGAAGAGCATTAGATTCTAAATAACATTAAAATTTAAAAAAATTGGAGTTAATTTATTTTACATTTGTTACTTTTTCTCATTTGAAATACTTCTCAAAGTAATTAAGTTTGTCATATCACCTATGCCTTAAGCCATTACATGTACATGTTTCATATTATACTGAGAAGTCACTAATATGACTTCAACTTTTACAATACTATACTTCTCACTACTAAACAAATCCTATTTATTAAATGCTAGCTCAAATATATTTACATATACACACATACATATATGTATACTTGTATATGACATGCTTTTACTACCAATGCTTGATGTTCTCATCGTTGTGGTTCAAATAATGTCTTTGATTAAAAGATCCTTATGTAAATATTAAAAACTAGAGAAATTAGTAATGAATAAAACTTGTCCCTATAATAAATTAACTGATAGCAGAATGTGAACAAAGCTTTTTGTAATTATCTATGCTTCACATGAAATTTATTAAGAGAGAAGTAGTTTGAAAACTTGCATTTTATAAACAATAGTTAAAAATATGAAATTTTCTAGACTTAAATTTTAAGAATTATATGATGGAGCTTATATTTGGTAGATATAAGGTAGTAGTAATTTGAATTATAAGACTTAAGCTTAACATCAGAAGCATAAAAAGACAAAAACTGAAATTAAAATTACCAACAGAGAACAGTAGAAAAGAGATAACAACAGACCATATCCACAAAGTCCTTTATAGTAATAGCACTACCTAGATCATAAAAGTTTTATACTTGATAGTTTGATGGGGCAACTACTATATTTGAAATAAATTTCACCAACATCAGGACTTGCTTTAAGATGTAAAACACTGAGACATACATGTATAAAAGAAAGAAAGATAAGAAATTTAGAAAGATTGGAGATCTCAACAATTCATAAAGCTAAAATATTATAAAACATCTGAACATTATAAATAAAAGTTTAATAAAAAAACGAAAAACTCATAATTTATTCACAAAAGTACAAAAAACAGGATAAGTATTATAGTACAGATCCCAGAAAATGGAAAATATTTGTGTTATACTAGGGAGTGATACACATACAGAAAATAAGATATAATCTACTGATTAGAAATATAAGTAGTCAGAACAGTGTTAACAAATGCATAAAAATTAAACTTGTCCTTTAAATACTTTAAAAAGCATAAAAAAATGGTATGATTTAGTAATGTTCATTTAAGTAATCCATTACAAGATAATTCTATGTTGATCACCTTCTTTTCCAAGTTTACTTATTTTCTATAAAGGTTGAGTAATTATAAATGAGTATGGCATGCAGTACTTTTGACAGTTAAGTAGTGCTAATGTTTCTTCCTAAAATTATATTAAGTTAATTTAATATTTAGGCTTTTAAGTCAGGCCAGTCTTAAAAAACTAGTTTTCTTGCCATTACTAATCATTCCTAGCTGAAATAATATTGTTCTATATCTGTGCTTTACAGTGATAAGTCAGTAATGTGCAACATTTTAACTACATTATTGATACATTCCACATACAGTAACTTGTATAAATCTGTTGTCAAGTATGTAAAAATTGAAAAATTAATATTATTCTGAATTTTCACATAGAAATGAAAGTTATGTAAATATATGTATAATGTCATATCATACAGATATTGATATTTCCTGTAACCTTTTTTTTCTTAACCTAATTTTTTTTTCACATAAAATACCTCAATACATTATGAAATGAGTAGTGAAGCATTCTGTTATTCTTTACAAGCTTAATGTTATCAATCATCCTTATAATATCCCCTAGTTACATGACATTTGTTAAAACAGCCAAGATATACTTTACTTCAGTTAATAATTAGATAAAAGAACTAGTTACCCCAAATATCTACAAGAAGCCAATCATCTTCTGTTTCCTTTGTCATGTAAGATGTTTTTTCTTCATTCTTGGATTCTGGAACCTCTTCTCCTTTAAAGAAATAAGTTGCAATTCCACCAAGCATTATACACAGAAAATGTACTTGATCCTTTGAGGGTTGTCCCCTAAAGTAAAAATTAGCAAGTATTATTGAAACAGAAAGAACAATATTGTACTAACAGTAAGACCGACAAAATCAGTTTCAAATATAGAAAGTGCAATCAGCAACCAAAGGAATGAAATGATTTTTTATATACACTAAATTTTCCTTCAATACAGTATACTACAAAATCTCATTTGTGTCCAAAAAATGTACTTTATTTATAAGAATATAAAATGTACCAAAATATGTTGACATACATCCAGCTGTACATTCTTTTAATAAGACATGTGTAATTGCTTACTGTTAAGAGGAATTCCTGCCCAACACATCTACCACCATTTTAGATTTCCTCCATACTTACACACCGAATTGGCAAGCATTTTTCAACAGAATACAACTAAATAATCCCACACATATATATCAGATTACCATTGTAAGGAATATTGGTGAATTTATTCAAGTACTTCACAAATGATTTAAGACACAAAATGTATTACGCACTTATACTTGTGTGGTATTTGAATATACCATGCAGTATATTCTTCTGGTATTATAATATTTATTCATTGTTCTGTGGTTGAGAGAACCTTTAAGTAGATTTTGTTGAAAGCTACTTTTGTTGTTCTTGGAATGTTTTATATCTGTTAAGAGCCTGGAGAGGATATTGCTGAATACATGTTTAAATATATCAATAGCAGTATCTTTCAATGGTAGTTCAGGTGGTATTGAAAGAAAATTATGGCTCTACCTAAACTGTAATAAGAATGAGTAATTGTAATTGTAATTGAGAATGAGTTAGTGCTAATTTCTATGGGTAAATTTGAAGTTTATTGCATATTAAGAAATGTTAGATATTGTCAGTCTGGCCTGGAACATCATCTTGATCATTATAGTCTGCTATATGGATTCAGCTTGAATAATTGAATGCTAAAACAAAACTGTATTTCTGATAGATACTCACATCTGCACACAGAATAGCTTGATCCTTTCCATGTCTCCCTATGAAACTTGCATGCCACTGGCCTGAAGCTAATTCCCACCTAAAAATCAAGTGATTAAAGTGAACTGCATCTGAGCATGATGATATCATTATACAATGATAGCCTTCCACCAATAAGAGGGTGACACAACCTCCTTGCATAGTAACTCCCCTTAAGCATTTGCACTCAAAATAACTTCATTCTAAGATGAGGCAAGAAGAAAGAAAATGCATTGGAAGTGGGGAGGTAAGTATCTAAGTGAAAGGAAATATTTTTTCAGGTAAGAAAATGTTAACTTCCAGGAAAAGACCTCACCTCTCCACACACACAGTAGCTAGAATCCTGCACTGAAATGGTGGAGGGTCTGGTGAAAACTTTAAACTTAGATGATCTCCCTTCAGAAAGCACTTGAAGGAAAAGCTCATGGAGTGCAACACCTAATGGCAGGAACTTCACAGGGGCACACCTATGACAGGTATGTCATCTCAACTAGGGAATACTCTTTGCCTGCAAGGAAACAGAGGGAAAAGCTAAAAAGCCCCAAATTTCATAGGGATGAGCAGAATTAGATCATGACCAAACAAGCATGTGCACACAAGTGGTCGATGAGCTAAGAAGTATTGTGTGAGTAGGGCTCACTCAGACTGAACGGTAGGTATTTTATCTTGATTCAACCAGATAGATTGATTCTCTCTACAGCAGAAGATCACACTAGCTCTATGAGAGATAATCCACACTACACAGACAGTGTCACAACTGCACTATATCCCATTGGTGCTGTGCACAATCAGTGTGGAACCATTGAACGTACATCACCCCAGTGATTAGAAATTGATAAGTGGCTAGGGTCTACTGTGTTCCACTAGAAGGAGAAGTATTTGCAATGGCAAGACCCAGACAAATGGCTGAATTTTAATTGGGTGCTTGCCAGAAAGGTCTTTTACTGGAAACAGTGCAACAGGTAACTGTGAAACCCTATTTTTAAAAGCTGGCAAGTGTGAGTCAAAGAAATGGGAAGTCACTTCCCTGTTGCTGGCTTTTTCTATGATAGTCCATGGATTGGTACAGTCTGAATCGGGCAACTGAGTAATTTTAATACCATGAGG
>NW_013665670.1:1067451-1068800 GCF_000517525.1 Limulus polyphemus | reverse complement strand
TTAAAACCAAGAGGATAACCTCTAGTAGCCTTGCAAAACCCCCCCCCCCCCATCTCAACAGTAGGCAATGGTGAAACCAAAATGGATTGGTTGAACACTTTCCGTTACCCCTGGCCCAATACAGATCTTGGGAAATATGTACACCCTGGGAGGCAACTGGACTTATAAAAGGGAAGGATGCTCAAAACAAAATATGCTTCCCCTTAAAAACAATTGTATGTACCTTTATTGAAGAATAGCAACTGGAGGAAGTGAAAATCTCGCAGAAGATGAAACAGACAGGTGATGAAGAAAATGTGAGATGAACATGTGCAGATTCATCCACATGCCAGTTTGAAGAATCTCATCATAGGGTTGGTGAAAATTAGATGCAAGAGAGTGAGACAGTTGACTGATTTGATGACATTTAATGATTTTAACAACATATAAAATAACTAATCAAAACTTTTGTGAGTATTTACTGGGTTTCTGTCAAAATAGTGCAAATTTCATATCGAACTCCACACATGAAATAAATTACATATACAATTATCAACCTGTAACAAAGCTATCAAACTCATATCATACTCTTAAATTATTGGATACTTTTTATCACAATTTTCTAAGTGCAAACTTACCTATGCCAAAGAGATATCTTATGGCAAGATATAATTTCTATTTTCTGTTTTGGTGCACTCGCATACAACTACTAAACTGAAAGCTGAATTTAACAGGGGCCTGTTTATATTTTCCTTACTGCCTGCTTCTTACATCATCCGACTGTTATAACAGCGCAGCCGTATCGCATATGATGGCTGTCGTTAAGGTAACTGTTAGGAACTGTTTTTAAGGGTGAGCATCATTACGTTCAGTCAGCACTAGAAGTTAAAAGTTGTTTAATGCCTGTACACTATCGGCTTTATTGTCTAAATACATATATATATAGGGAGCTGGTTTCCCGAAATTATAACCATTCAGCTAACACTTACTCAATCTAAACGTATGCACAATAATTGTTTCTACTGTGTCATGTGCATGTGTATATTAAGTGGAATATTTCTTTTAAATTCAATACTGCCTTGTAATGATACTGATATATTGCTACTAAAAAGAAAAAAACGCTAAGTCATAGACGTGAATGGACTTGGAACCGCACGTGCATAACAATCTACAGTCATGAACGTTGGCTACACGTACACAGAAAGAAAACTGGCGAAATCTATTTCTTTGAGTCAAGAACCAGATATAAACATCACGATCTTTACCACTTGTCACTTTTAACTGGTTTCAATGCTGTATGTACATCCATACCAAGCTTTCAAGAAATGTCATGCCACAGGTGGGAAACACATAAGCTGTGTGAGTATGGG
>NW_013665670.1:1061387-1067261 GCF_000517525.1 Limulus polyphemus | reverse complement strand
ATTTTGGGGTAAAAAAAGTGCGTCTTATACACCGAAAAATACGGTACTTGATGAAGAAAACTTACACGAAAGTAACTATATCTTATGTTTACACAACAACTCGGAAATCACTACGCCAGATGACATTCAACTCTGGTGTAATAGATTAAAAGCTATCGTGTAAAATAAATATTGCGACATTGTTAGCAGACATTAATATAAGACAGTGTGGTTCTAAATATAAAATATTTTATACCTCAAAAATTGAAGATTTGTTGGCAAAAATTTACTTTGTTTTGTTCGATTTCGCGCAAAGTTAAACGCGGACAATCTAAACAAGATGTCAATAATTATGAAATGATCCATTACATGGAAAACAGCTTTTAATACAGGCTTACACATTAACACATAATACTCATATACCTTTTCTTTTGATCATATGTAATATTATCATGTTCTAATCACTATTTTATTCCTTTCGATTCACATATTGGAAACTAGTCGGGGGTGGGAGGCTTTCGTTCGGTTCCGACTAGCTCTTTCAATACGGGGTCGGTAATTGTGACGACCTCATAACCATTTTTTGCTTCAGCTTGTTATGCTTATAGTTTTCATGCTAAACTTTTAAATTTGGCAGATTAATAGTAAACATTACAATGCTTTTATATGCAAAATATATAATTTTTTTATTAAGTCGTAAGGTTTGTAAGACAATGTTTCTCATCTCTCATGCCTTTATTTTTTTCTTTTCACATCTTGCCTGTCTATCATGCAAAGTAATTTTCACTTTCAGATTAAAATACTTTTATGCATCAGAAAGTTTTCAAATTTCACATAGATTATTGCTATTTTGAAATAAGTTCTTAAACATATTTTCCTAAAACATAGAACAGTAAATAAAGAAGCAAAGCAAACAATTATCTCTTCTAGTTACGACCTTTGTACTCGGTTGCTGCAAGTTACTAAGCCTTTAAAAATTTTGCATGTGGAGGATATGAAATATTTTTTTAAGTTTCATATATACATTTGAATAATTAAAAATTCATAAACTACTACATCAATATTATATAATACAACTATAATTTATCAAGCTTAGTAACCAAGATATATTTCACTCTTAAAAAATATAAAATTTCGAGCAGACAAAAGACACAACCAGCTTCATTGAAATCTTGGTTCAAAAAAAGAAACAGCGCTAACCACGTTAGAAAAGATGAGAAAAACCACTAGAGGGACATTTTTAGCTTCCGATTGGTTATTCAAGTCATATATAGAAGTATATATAAGGGAGCGTTTTCAAAATTGGAAATTGTCACTGTGTTTGATTTATTACATGAGCAATATCTTAGCAAATAAAAAAGATGAGACCTTTTTATTTTATATCCTAGCTTCTCAATATTTGTAATTTGGGTTTCTAATTCGTACGAAACTAGACTTAATATTTTGGCTTCAAATACATTTAATTTGAACCAGTGCTGCATTAAGCATACCACTTGACACACAGAAATCGATGTTTATTAGTGTATTTTTATATTTACTTTTAAATTAAGAAATTGAGTAACGTATAATTCTAAAACTTGAATTATAATCTACAGTTTGATACCAAACTTATTGATATAAATTCACAAATGGTAGTTCAATAAAATTTTGAATGCAAGGCAACAAACGAGATGGCATGGCCTTTCACCTATGACCGTCAAGAATGGGCTAGTTGAAAGCGGTTTTTCTTCAGTCACCCCCCCCCCCCGCATCAAATTTGTGTAACATTAGATCGAAAGATCCTAGCCCGCCCTGAAAAGGTGTGATTTGTTGGAATACTTGTCAAAATCACACCCATAGTCTTAGCCTACTTCTGCCCTTCTTCGCCTCTTTCCCCAGTTACATACGCTTATGTTCGTATATGTTTTGTTTATTTTCTACTCACGTTGCCGTTAATTAATCAGTCTCGCGAGAGTGACGAAGGAGGGTTGCCATATCCTCCAACACCCTTCACCACTACCGTCTTTGCTGATGTACAAGATCCCATGTATAGGACGACCTCTATTGTCAAGCAAGTCTAGTATGATACTTTTGTAAAGAAATTCTTAGAAGTTATTTTTAAACTGTGGTAACTCGCGCTCTGAGGTAATCAATACAACCATCAGTGTGGTTTTTATGCTCTACAAACGCTACAGACAGCTCAATGCGGCATAACTTAAGTCACAAACATGTTAATAAACAAACATACTGATACTTTTCACTATGATATAAGTCCAGCTTATCTCTCTTTGGTTAACTTGTGTTAAGGATTACTGATGAGGAGTGGAATTCTCCGAAATTAGTATAACCCAATAACACGTTGATCAAAGTTTATATTGAACTGGGCTTCCCTTGAACTTTGACTTCGAAATTAAACAATTTTCGGAATACTAAGTTTATTTATTATGTAATAATCAACCTTGCATAACAGTTTTCATCATAGTTGAACTACTTTTATGTAACAAAAAACACTAAACCTTAAGCTATAGTGACCTACTATAAAAACATATTTACAAAATTAGTGTACGTTGCAGAAACTAACTTGTTTTGATATAAAATTAGCAACTAGCATAAAATACCCACGCTCGGGAGCGAGATTCTAAGGACCTTCATGATTCATAAAAGCCTCAATGTACCTGTCAATTGTCTCCATTATCTTAATTACTTCTATAGCTACCCCAATGAGCCAATTCTTTAATCTATTTGTCTGTTGCAATTTCCCGAACTTAATTCAACTCTTTTTAAAGTAAGCAGTTTTAATAGTCTCGGATTCGTTTTTTTTTCTTTTCAGTCTATAAATTTGCCAATATTCTCCTATTCATATTTTTTTCTTCAGGTATTTGTTACAGTTTCCCATACTTTGTTCAACTTTTTATAATTCTCAAATTTGTATTTTTTTCCCCATGTTTATGTTTGAATTTTTTCATGCGCCAATATTATCTTTTATTTCATGCCATTTCCCAAACCTATAAATTATGAAATACTTATTTTTTAAAGTAAATATTTTTACTTATGTCTGAATTCTTATTGCAGAATCATCAATATTTTTTCATTGTTTTGTTTGCAGCCTTTTCCAAAACTTAGTTTAATTCAAGGTTTTAAAAGCAATAATAATAGTTTTAACTTTTACATTAATTTTTTTCTTATTTTCTTTTTTTCATTACTACAGATGGAAAATAATTTAAAATATATTTTCTAGTTTTTGGCCTAATAGGCCCTATGAAGGGTGCCAGCCCACCATTGCTGATGCCATTTCCTGGATTTAAAAAAAGAATGCAAAATTAGATATTCAAATTTTGTAAAATAGTCTTTATTTTCCAAGAGATTGTGCATGAATGCCAGGAAAATTGATGTCATTTCCCAAACTTCTGAGGATCTGTTCCATGGGTCCTGGGAGGTCCTGATGCCTTTTTATCCCTCCTTGTTACCTTTGCCTAGCTAAAAAAATGTTTGGCCCCATACCCTATTGAATTTTGTTAATTTTTGGCCAATTTTGCATTTGGCAGAAAACCTTCACATATTGTTCATTCAGTAAGCAAGAATTGGAAAAATATATGATACTTTTCTATAGACCTTCATAAAGCAGAATTATGGAGTTTATGGGCTATAGGGCAAAAAAATTGGCCAAAATTTGTTTGACTCAAATCTAAAAAATAATACCCAGGTGAACACCTTCAAAATATCCTTAGGATGCATGCAGTTTCCAGTCTCTAGGTTCTTTCCTCTGGGAGCTATGGTGGTTACATACACACTCAGGCTCTTTACTGTTACAGAAAAAATATATAAAAAATAATACTCAGATGCACATCCTCAGAATCCCCTTAGTATGTGTGAAAGGTTTCAGATCTCTAGGTTCTTTCTTCTTGGAGCTATGGCAGTCACATACACAGATAGGATCTTTTATTATTATAGACAGATATTTTAGTATGACAGATTAGATCAATAAATTTCAAATTAAAAATATCTTGAATAATTGTAACTAGCATGTAAAATAAATAACTTCTAGTTTTAAGGAATTGAGACAAATGATATAATTACAAATATGTTACTGTAACATAGTAAGTGGCACAACATCACACTTACTCAAAGCAGCAAACAAAAGTAAAAGGAATAATGTAGTTTTGGTCAAATATGCTATTAACTGGAGAGTTTTTACTGGAGCTCCATCTTCAAATATGTGTAAGATGAGGGGTAAAATCTGGCATTTCCTTAATAGTTAATGAAATATGCCTAAATACCTGCTGTGCATTTGAATTTAGGGAAGGCAGTTCTTGAGGTGCTTTTGCCACATCCAACAGTGGGATATAAACATCTCTCATGAGAAGTGCATTTGTTTTGGTAAAATATATTACACTTCACAAAATAACTAAAGGTTAACTGAAATTCATAATAGTATGTCAAAGTAAAAACAACTGTTATAAATTAATGTCAAGCACCCCTTTATAATTTAAATTAAATTGGTTTGAAAAATTTAAGGGACTGCAATTGCCTACTGAATAAAAAGGAAACAATGTTTCAGCTTCTATACTGAGGCCTTTTCAAGGAGGTTAAGGGTAGAATATGAGTCACTTGTTACTATTTTTTGTAAGTCCTTGAATAGTAGCTGTCAGATGTAATGTGAATTTACAAACAATAGTTATGATTGGATAGATTTATGGATGGTTTCCATCAGATTATAAATACAATGAAGAGAGTTTGGTTCTAACTCACCTCGAAAGCAATCACCACGAAAGATTTAGCTGCGATTTTAGGGAAATAATATGGCAATTTGCGTGATGAGAGGATTTCAATAAAATATTAGAAATACAGATCAGGAGTAAAGCTGAACAATTAGTGGCTAACATATTAAATGAGTCAATTAATGTATTAGTACAGTGTTCCTCAATTAAACCATACTGTTTTCCCATACAAGAAAAAAAAATAGCCCAAGAGTTAAAGGTGTGTGCTGCCAATCTCTAGTTGCTTTACCTCTAGTCAGCATTTCAAAATTAGTGACAATAGAAGAAAGCTTTTGTAGTTTTGCCATAACAGAGACAGGACTAGCAATCCTGTTGGGAATCGGATCCAAAACATACTAATCACGATCCCTCTCCCCATATCTCAAGGCTATGCTGATCCAAGGGCCAAAGCTAAACAAACTTGAAGTAAAAAAAACAAAAAACATTTATAATGTTAATATAGTTTCAATACCAGCAATGAGCAGAGCACAGATAGCTAATTACGTAACAACATACAATTGGAATAATTGAAAATAGTAATAATCAGAAACCCCAATTTCTGTTAGTGGCTTATTTTCCTGATGGTCAATTTAATTGTAATGTCGATTAACAGACTGGGAATAATTAGAACAACTAATTGATTTTCAATTATGTTCATAAGAAGTAAAGAAAGTTAATGTTAATGATAAGAAGGATTATGAAAGGCTCTTGGCTGAAAATGTCCAATTTGACTTGGAAAGCTTTTTTATGTTTATGTTAGCTAATGAAGGAGTCAAGGATAATATTAGAGAATTTATAGGCAATCTTACTACATACGACAGAAACATGACTGTAGTGTTGTTGTTGTTTTGTTTTTTTATGATGAATGAATTAAAGAAAAGGATCATACACCAGTCAGGTTTCTGTAAAGGTAATGAGGATCCTTTCTTCAATTCCATTTATGTTGAAGAAGCAGGTCTATTACCAAAGCTAGGAATATTCATTTGGAATAATGTTTGCAGCCCTGATAACATTTATTCTAAAAGTGACTAAAACCTTCAAACAGCTAAGCAAAAGCCTATTAGTAGTAAGGTATTGTTACGACAGAGGAAGTCACGTGACACTGGTAACACATAATGAGTATCTCGAACGTTCCTGAAGGCTCGAGTGTTTGCCAGAC
>NW_013665670.1:1025942-1060439 GCF_000517525.1 Limulus polyphemus | reverse complement strand
AAGTTAAAGTGACTGTGGAAATTAAGTGTATTGCAAATTTGTATTGAGAAAGAATAAACTAGTTTTATTTAAGAAAAACTTGTATGGCTGAAGTTCTTCCGAAAGAATTTTTACGGGTAATTAACAAATTGTGTGTTAGAGTGATATATCTTGATCAATTTGAAAACATTTTATGTGGTCAGACAAACGAACTCATGTAGACATAATCTTATTTAATAAAACTCCATGTACATAACTTTAGTTAATAAAACTACATGTAAAGTGAACAATAAAGTATAGTAATGGTATTTATAATAATGTATAGAATATGAAACAGTTATGAGTATTATGTGTATGACATAATTTTATGAGTTTCTTTGTTTCAACTCATAAAAATGAAGAATCAAACCCGTACTAAAGAAAAAAGTAGTTAAAAGGTGTTTAAAGCAGTCCATGAAATGAACTGAGGTTAAATTATTGCAATGTAAAGTTGTAATGAAGGCAAACTAAGCCAAATATGCAGAAACATCTGAATGCATATTCACAAAGTGGTAAGCATATGGTTTTGAATGGCACGTGCATGCACATTTTAGACTTAAATAAGTTGAGAAAGTTCATAGTAATTGTATTTAGTGTGATGTTAATTTTTTTTAGGAAATTAAACATGGGTTAAGTGTTGTTTATGTGAAATACTTTGCAAATAAAAAAACTAAAGTTGAAATTGACTTTGTGCCATGGTGTAGCATACTCATTGCATTAAAAAGTTTGACTAAGCAAAAACAGATAAGGAGATTCTGAATGGAAAAGCCATTATGCAATCCAGACTCCTTGGACAAAGGCCTTTCTAATGATATGAGATTTGTAGCATTTGATTGAGAAATTTTCAAGAAAACTGTTGTTTTTTTTCTTAGGTTGTGAAGCTTCCAAAATTGTTTTGAGGTACTGTTTAAAAAATATTAAAGTTAATATTTTCCTTACCTGAAAATGTATTTCAGATAGATATTCACCACTCTCACAAGTCACCTTCAAAACCCATGACATCCATCCCTCAGAAGGAAGACTCTGGACAGTAACAAGATGACTAAGAACATGAAAGGAGGCAACCACAAAGTTGTATAGGATGAGAAACCTGGTTAAACACCCTGGTCCATGAAGGCAAGAAATAAAGGTGAGGAAGGATGAGCTGCACCAGCTGAAGATCCTAAAAAGCTTCATCACAATGAAAGAGTGCAACACAGAGTTCCCTTAGAGAAGAATGAAGGGAAGTAAATGTCAGAAAATAAGACAATCCAACAAAGTACATTCCAAAAACAAAGAAATGAAGTTAACTGAGACATAAAGAAGAAGGAAATTGAAGACAATGTGGGAAACAGGAATGTGCAAATTTCTCCAGTAAAGTTGACACCATCAGGAAGAAAAACCCTCTAAAAGAAGATGAAGCATGAACAGATAAATGAAGTTGAGTAAGAGATGAAGATGAGTAGATGGAGGGTGAGAGAGAGAGAGAGAAAGAAAATAGGAAAAGATATCCTAACTGAAAGAAGACAATGAAGTGATGGAGGTTCATGCAACAAGAGAGTCAATAATTCAGCAAAAAACATCTGAAGAAAGAGAAAATAAGAGATACATATTTGTGTCATCCATGCAGTAAAGTATGAAGGTGAGATTACCTGTTCCTCATTGAGAAAAAGGAAATAGAAGCAAAAAAAAAGGCATAGCAACTATAGTGATAAAGTAGAGAGACCAGGAAATAAGGAATTCTGGATCTGAGATAAAAACAAAACCAATCACCTGTTGCATAATAGCAGCAACATCATTGACTGTTAGGATGCCTACAGTTACCATTACAGTACTGGACGAGTCCTGTTAAGGAGTTTTTCAAAACCTTGAGAAATGTCAGAAATGTGGAAACATGAGTTCAAAATCCAGATGATACATGAAACAGGCATTTTTTTCTTTTTAGAAATAAAAATTGGCCTGATATGTCAATGGTGCTTAGGCCTAGATCAATAGCCTAATGATGACATTGAAAAGTACACTGGATTAAAATAACAGGAAATAATACAGGCAAAGAAAACTTATAATAGATAATGAGACACATGTCCAAAAATTACAAATTTGATTAAAGGGAAAAAAAGTCAAATTGAAGATAATTCAAATCAAAATTCTAACTGAAATGTTTAAAATTTGGTATCTTTCTTTCTCAAAATGAGGAAATTTAAAGAAAGAATGGCTACACTAAAAGTGGTAGTGAAAATTTTAAATAATAAGTGCAATAATTCTGCTAATGGATTTTACTGCACATGGAGAATGTGTTACCCTACTACTGAAGGGGCTATAATCTAATAATGATCACATCATAGGCTGGAACTCTACATGTTAATACATATAGCTTCCTTCAAGATTTGTGTCATGTGCAAAAATATTCAAAGCAGTGGCACAAGGTAATAGTTTTTTTGTACAGAGAGGTGAGTATATGTTTCTGAAAATAGTTCTGTTTTTCTCAGAATTTTTTGTTCATTGATCAGAAAGTTTCATCTCAAATATCCTGTTAATTTCAGCTAGATTGATATATATTCATATACTTCTCTTTATAGTAAATTTTGCAATTACAATAACCACTGCTTCCAGTTATAAAGCATAGAGCAAGAACTGACAAAAATTTATTGTTTATCCTGGACCTCAATACCACCACTACCTTTGTCGGGCCTGATAACAATATTTACACTAACAGTAACAATATTCTTGGTTGAGGTCATATTGAGGACATTTCTATATTGGACATTCTGATAGGTGAGTTGTTTGAGAAGTGGAATGAAAAAGTTGGAAATAAAAACTTGAATATTACATATAATAAGATTTATGAATTTGAAAACCTAGATACAGTCCCATTAATCAACAAGGTAGACTTCTGGATTGGTTTTTCTAATGACATAATGCTTCCTATTGAAATTTTTCTTTGCTTATAGTTAAGCTACCTAAAGTGAACTAACATAAAACATACAGTAGGTAAAAAAAAGAGAGATAACCTACACCATGAAGAAATTCTACAAAAACTTAAATTGCTTAGTGTGAAAAGATGTAATTCGTGTCAGTTTAACATTAGGTTAGTTTCGATGTAAATATACAATAACATGCATGTGAAGCTTCATAACATTTTGCTTAATTAAATATAATCCAATTTCTATATGCTAGACATAACATAATTCACATTTATACTTAACTGATTTTTAAGGTTAGGTTAAAATTCAGGCATAGTAATAATATGATAAACTAAGGTAGATATACTATGTGTTTATAAATAAACTTTATAAATGTTTATCTTATTTCTACCACTTAACTACATATATTATTAACAAATTTAAGCTTGATTTGTTTGTACTTTCCTTTATGGAACAAAAATGTATCTTGGTACATCATAATAGGCAAATAAAAAAAAGGTTGGAGAAATACAGTGGAAACAGACATGGTAGAAACAAAAAAAAAAGCATGGTGGGAAATCTGGTAAACCACAACATTAGAGACACATTAAAATAATCTATAAACACTGAATGTTCTACAGCAACACAGTTATAGGTTTATACTACAAGGTTCTTTCACACTTGTTTTCATTTACATTGTATTAAGATTAGCTAATTCTAGAATCTGATAAAACAAACAGTTAGTCTATACTTATATAAAGTCTAGGAATCTACAAGGCTCGAGTTCCATTGAACAGACTTTTGAAGGTATACAAAATATTCCTCAACCTGAACTTTTGCTCGATGGAAACAAGATCAAATAAGATAATCACATTAACTCTAAGCTTGGTAAGAAAAACTTAGGAAGTTTAAAGATTGACAAGAGTCCTTGGCCAGATAATATATCCCTAAGGGTTTTGAAAAGGGTTAAAGATTAGATATGTGAGTCACTTCTACTATATTTTGGAAGTCCTCGAATAGTAGGCAGGTGCCAGAATATTGGAAGTTGGCTAATGATACTCTGCTTTTGAAGGGAAGTGATAATAACTGTCCCAGTAGTTATAGGCCTATTAGTTTAAAATTCTGCTGTATATTCCTAATGAACACACATTAATAATATATATTTATTTTCTGTTATACATAGCATGTGTGTGTATATATATATACACACACACTCACATACTACATATAACAGAAAACATTGCAGGAAGACAAGGGACTTTATGATCCATCTAGGCCATCAAATCTACTAAACTAAAATATAAATTAAAAATAAAACACTCAGAGCAAGCTTTTATCATTTCTTTAAATTCATTGTATCCACCATACCCGAAGGCAATGAATTCCAAACAATAACTATCCTGTTAGAAAAATAAAATAGTCTTAGCTGAAAAATATATATTTTTGCTCACTAGTCCTACTATTTTCACCGTTAAATAAGAAAAAAAGATGACACATTGACACTGTCAAGTCCCTTAACAATCTGAACTGCCCCAAAAAGATCCTCTTTAACTCCTTTTTTCAAGAGAAAATGATTCCATAGAACTTAACCTGTTCTCAATAGACAACATTTCCATCACAAGTATCTTCCTTGAAGCCCTCTTTTGAACCCTTCCCAATCATTCAGTGTCCTTCCTAAGGTAAGGAACCCAATACTCAAAATATGGCCTAACCAGTGACCTATACAATGAAATTACAACCTCTGTAGATACAACATAAAATCCTAGTTGTCCTGCCACTAGCAACAGCATACTTCTTGGATGCCTTAAAAGACTGATGAACCAGAACACCAAAATCCTCTTTTCTTTTTTTTCATTACATTGTAAAATTTATTCCTAACAAACTTATAAATCAAATCATAATATCCCACATGCATTACCTTTCATATATTGTAATTAAAATCCATCTGCCATTTATTTGCCCAAATCACCAAATAATCCAAACTCTTTTGTAAAGCAGCAGCAGCAGCATCCTCACAGTCAGTAACACCCAAAAAACTTTAATATAATCAGCAAATTTAAGTAATTTATTGACCATTTCTTCATCTATCTCACTAATGTAAACCAAAAAACAGCAAGATTCTTAACACTGAGTCCTGATCAAAGTAACATACTTGTGGTATTAAACCAGTTTGACTGAACTCTATTTATAACAACCATTCAGCCACTTTTCCATTCAATGAGAGAAATTATCCCACACAGTTAGAGAGGTCATATTTAAGAAGACTTATTTGACACCTTGTTAAAAGCTTTTTGAAAGTCCTGATACATCAAATCCACACCACTACCCTCACCTACATCAGCAATGACCTCTTTAAAGAATGTCAAAAGATCTGTAAAGAAAGATTTTTTACATAATGAAACTTGACTATACTGAGCATTATGTATCTATTTAGCAGGAGATGGACTGCAAAATTGTTTGTTTAGGGTTGTTTTTTGAATTTCACGCAAAGCTACATGAGAGCTATCCGTGCTAGCCATCCCTAATTTAGCAGTGAAAGACTAGAGGGAAAGTAACTAGTCATTACCAGCCACCACCAACTCTTGGACTACTCTTTTACCAATGAATAGTGAGATTGACCATAACATTATAAAGCCCCTACAGCTGAAAGGGCAAGCATGTTTGGTGGGACGGGATTCGAACCTGCAACCCTCAGATTGTGAGTCATGCACCCTAACCACCTAGCCTGCAAAATTGTTGAAAGGAGTTACATAACCATCTGCTGTCCTTGCATCTGAAACCTATCTTTGGCCTTCTAGTTCTAGGACCAAGCAGCTCACGGTCAAAAAACAAAAAACTAGCCTAACTCTGCTCTCTACATCACACTATCAACCTATTCCTGCTGAAATTCTGCACAGAATATTATTAAAGATTAATTAAAAACAATAATATTACTGATGTCCTCTTGTTACAGTCACACCAATGAAACCATACAAATTATACTTGACTAAACATGTAAAGTACAACAACAATATCAGGAAGTGCTACAGAATTATATGGTACATTAATGATTAATTTATTTGATTAAAATACTTTCACTAAGATAATATATTACCTGCATAGAAGGTTATTATAACAGTTTCACACACACAAAAAACAACATAGTAATAGTTTCAGTACCATGTCATAAAGAAATGGTAGCAATGTGGTACAGAGACACAAAACAAAAGACTGAAGCATTACATCTCTTGCTGTTAACGTTATTGTTAACAAAGCTGTGGTGTATAAAACCTCAGCATACAAAAATATATGCAAGTTGTAACAAAATAGTCCTTTAGTTTAATTAATTAATTTTAATATGCTGTGCAAGTAGTTGAACTTGCAAGTGTTAACTTACCCCTTAAACATAAATTGGTTTATATTTATGTTTTACAAAATATGAGGTCAACTTATTTAACAACTGGTAACTTAATTACATTAGGCAACAGTATTTAAGCAGTTAATTTAAAATATGCTAGTAAATCTCGCTGTGGATAGTACAGTAATGACATTTCCCCACGACCTCTCATTTTCTTGTGCAACACAACGAACAATCAACAACATAGTGACGCCACAACAACAGGTTTCACAAGCGTTGTAACTTGTAGTTGTACCCGTTCAGTAGTTGTAACTTGTAGTGCTGTAGCAGTATTTGAATAACTATCCTTTGAATTTAAAATAATTATTTTACCTCAAAGTTCAGTGATATTCTTCTATAATAAAGCCTCCAATCCAGGACATGAAACAGAATGTAAAACGTCAAATATCACCACTGTAAGTTTAACTAAAACAAAATAAACTTTTCTTCTCTAACTTCTAAGCCACAAACGTACCTTACCAAACGTTAAAGCGTCACGACAGTTGGTTCTGAAGATTGTTTCGTTATTTTATGACGTCATTTGTCAGAGGAAGAGAGAGGTTAGTTACATGAACTCACAAAACATTAACTATTCGCGGAGCTGTTGAATATGTGAAAATGTCTCTTACAAAACGACTAAATAACAGTTCTCAATGCTTTACCATAATGTTAACCATAACATTTATATCAGTAGTATTTGTGTGTGTATGAGTTTTTGTTTTTGTTTTTATAAAACTAGAAAAAAAAAGAACAACTTACCATGCATTTATTTACAAATGAAATATTTGCGAGAAAAGGCGTATTAGAAATTCAGACAAAGAATCGATAATTACCATCTAAAATTCATTAAATAAGACAATTAAACGGTATATTTACGATAAGTAGCACACCATAAACAGTCTGCGGACTTACAACGCTAGAAAGCGGGCAGAGCACAGATAGCCCTTTGTGTAGCTTTGTGCTTAATAATATACAAACAAAGAAACAAACATCGTTCACATAGCTAATCACTTTTGTCTTTCCGTGGGAAAAATAGATCTAAGGTCATTTGTCATAGTCTCCATCAGTGATTCCCAAGCGCAGACATTACTCTGAAAGGGAAGAGCAAAGCACATGTTTTCGCTGTAGTATGTTAGGTTACTACAAAATGAATTGCTCATGTCTTGTCATACAGCAAGGTAGGCAATGCTCTCACTTTTAACCAACATCTCAGCAAGAGCAGGAATACCAAGAGCAAGTGGTTAATTCTGCTGATACAAGTCTGTAAGCTAATAAAGTCAAAGCTGAGCCTAGCCACCAGTTTGCAGAAGTACAAGAGACAGCTTACACCAAAAGGATTGGTGGTGCTGCTCAGCTCTCTCGTGGCTTGATGGAGCCTGGTATGTGCCTCTCAGAGTATAAGTGACAAGAGATAGTATTAATCCAGTTTAACAGAACTCCATTTATAACAACCCTCTGCTTTCCTCCATCCAGCCACTTTTCTATCCAATTAACCAACTTACCCCCCACCCACCTATAAGGATTGTTTTACAAGCCTTTTATGTGGCATCTTGTCAAATGCCTTCTGAAAATCCAGATACACCAAATCTACAACCAACGTAAGCAATAACATTTTAAAAGAATGTCAAAAGATTTGTAAGGCAAGATTTCCTTCATAGTGAAACCATGGCAACTATCCAAAGAAACCTTAAGCTTTGTTAAATGGCTTTGCAAAGTATCTTTATCATATTTTCGAAATGTTTCCACCATTGGTGTAAGAATAGGAGGACTATAATTACTGGGACATTTTTTTTCGTCTCTTTCGAAAAGAGGAGTAACATTAAACAACATCCAATCTTCTAGCAGAGTAAATCACAGTACCACCCTATCTACAAGTGATATTTATTGATTTATTACAGATGAGCTCTAGTGCATTGGTGCAGTGCAATGTGATGATATAGCTCATGCTTGAAATGCACTGTATCTAGTCCAGAAAGGAAGCAGTATTACCTTGGAGAGTTTTCTGTACAAACAGAGATGAATTTCAGGTATTTTTCTGCAATTAAGGATGAATAATTATCCAACTTTCCATTTAAATGGTTTTCAACATTGTAACCAAAAAGGGATTTATCAAGGCTAGTGGTAATGCTAGAGTTGTGCCCATTGTACTTTATCTAAGAGAAAGTACACAGTTGTCAACACATCTGAGATTGCTAGATGAAGACTGTGCAAACTGAGCGAAGTGGAAGCAAATTAATGACAGGTTGGTTGAAATGCTGACATATATGTGGAACCAGAAGGATGACGAGGTCAAACAACAGCAATGTATCATCACATAGATACAGGTGACACATACCTGAATAAACAACTGATGCACAGGGATGTAGCCAGCTCTAATGAGCAAGTTATTACTAATGATTTATGGACAACTTATCCAAGTTCACACACTATTATTGGTTCTCACTAAAGTGGAGACTCTCTTCACATGCAGTAAGAAATGTGAGGAAGAATTCCAGTTCCTGAAGTGTGCTTCAGTGTAAGCCCTAGTGCTATGAATTATTGTTGTATACCAATGCCAGTGATAGTGGAGTCAGAGAAATGTTATCACAGTTGCAGGGTGGAGTAGAATGAGTGGTTGTAGGTGCAAGTTGCACGTTCCTATCTGAACACAGGTATTGTACAATGAAGAAAGAAATACAGTTATAAACTTCACAAAACAATTCTCCATTTGGGTGAACCATGCATTGGTGAAGAAGCATATGAACTTTCAAAATCCAGAAGGGATGGTTGCATGTTAGATAATAACATTGCAAAAATATGATTTATTCATTTTGCATTGTCCAGACTCACAACATAGAAAATATCCCTAGGTTGTCTCACCACATGGTAAGACCCTGACTGTTTGTTAGTTAAATGTCCTGACCCTGGACACAATATGTTAGTAAAAGGCTTTTCAACCCTAATGACATTAAGTAGGCGACTTCTCTAATGAATGAATACCACGATTAACACTTCACAAGCTATGAGTAGAGCAACTAAAAGCTCTTGATTTAGCATGGGCTGTCCTTGCTGCGCAACAAGGTGAAACACAAACAGATCAGAGTCTATAATGTAGCATGAATGCACGTGTACAACATTTTACAATCATATAAAGTTGTACTACACTAATGTTATCAACCAGTGGTTATCATCATGTGCTGCAGGTAGTGGTCCTTAGAGCTCTGAGGCACAAAACTTCCAGATATTGCATAACTCAGAGAATGAAGGGCACCAACGTGTTACCTACACTTGTACTAACATTTGACAGTGGCTCAACTGCCACTATCGAGTTGTTGGTTCTCTGCTTCAGAGAATAGCCCTATGTATCACTTGCCCACTACTAGAGACTGAATGAGATTATTGGTACATACTTGTTACTTTCAGCTGCTTCAAGAAGTGAACCAAGGTATAAACATAAGTCGATACTTCAGCACATTCGTAAGCTTATGTGTTAGTGGAGCACGAATAGTCTGGCTTGGAACACTGGAAGGTATCCACATAGATCAAGGAGCTAATTTCAATAGTCAGTTGTTATTTGAGATGTGTAAAGTATCAGGTGTAGTGAGGACACAATCTTCACCGTATCACTTACAGCTTAATGGTATAGCAGAGCAGGTGTTATAAACCATCAAGGAAATTCTTGGCTAGTTTTTTAATCCCTGTTGAAAGAATTGGGATGGACACTTCCGTACATCATGATGGCATACAGATCAACTGTACAGAGATCCAAAGGGTGTTCACCAAACATGCTCATGTTCTGGTAGGTAATTCTCCTCCCTGTGGACGTGATGTATTGTTCTCCACTAGAGCAGGCATTTCACAAGCTCATAAGAGTATGGGGAGTAGATAAGGGATGCATTAGTTTACGTGCATTAGTTCGTACATCAACAGCTAGGAAAGGTTGCCATACATCAAAAGAAGTTCTATGACAAGACAGTAAAAGAATAAATGCACCAGCATGAAGACTGGATGTGGATTTGGTGCATAAATGTGGCAGGGAAATAGCTCAGGATTGGCTGGACAGGTCCTTACCTTGTACTTTGATATATCAGTTCATTGACATACAAGTTTCAGTAGTCAAAAAGCACAAAAAGTGCATAAAACATGTTAGAAAGCTGACAAGTTGACCAGAAATAAGAAGATGAAGTGGACGAGTCAGAGGAGGATGAGAGTTCCGTCTTATAACATTTTGATACAGCTAAAAATAGGAAGGAGATGAGAGTACTTATCTGGCTGTACACAAGAAGCGAGATGAGGAAGAACCAGAGTCAAAGGCAAGTGAAAAAGCTGATTGCTGTCTTGTCTGCCACCAACTGCCTTTTTAAAAAATAGACTTCTCCAAAAATTTGTTTTTTACGTGACTTTTGCCTTATTATACTGGATATTTTCAAGAAAGCTATGACAAGTGGCTATTATGATAGTACAGCAAGTGGGATTGATTGTAACTGACAAATCTTAGCCTCCAAGATAGAAAACCAATGGACTTAACTAGATTGGATAGAAAACATTGTCTATCCAAAACATTGTAAAGTAAACAACTCTTTGGTAAACTGTAATATATAGTATCTAAAAAAAGTGAGTAATGGATTTTCTAATATTGGAGAAGAAAGGATTCTAATGTGAAGTTCACAAAAGTTATGTACAAGAAACATATCTTGAATTTCTTTTTTGTAGTTTCTTTTGAATAACTTTTGGTTCACCATAATTGTTTTGTGTTATATCGTATATGTTTTATAACTACCGGAATATTGTTATAAGTATATTTAAGGTTAGTGAGTGCAATAAGCTAGGAGTTCTGTGACAGCAACCTATTCAGATAACAGAAAAGTTCGTTTTATTTTGGTGAATTAGTAATTTTTTTATTACTCAATCAAAATATAAAAGTACAAAGTATCATTTGTTATTGTAAAAAAAGAAAAGCTTTAGAGAGAAATTGAACATGAACAAAAATATAGTTGGAGAAATATCGCTTATATGAATCTAGGCCTCGGGTACGAGTACAAATTTGTTACCACTGGTGAACTTTTTTATTGTTCATCTGTTTCATGCTGTTTTCACGGCTAAATAATAGCTTAATTAAAGAAGTAAATATAAAAAACAAATACAAGTAATTAATGAAAATGAAAAGGTTAGAGCTCAGTGGATACATAAAATATAAATTTCAGGTCAATAATACTCTAATAGTTACTTTCTTTGTATATAAGAACGTACATGTACAGGCGGGAAAATGATATTTCATTATTAGAACTACACAGGTATAACAATTTCATTTTGTTGAAAAAATATCTCTATCAGATATCATGGCCTGGTGGTTAGGGTTTTTGACTCACAATGCGTGGGAATCGAAACCCGTCACCAAACGTGCTCACAATTTCAGCCATGTGGATATTATAGTGTGAGGGTCAATCCCATTATTCATTGGTCAAGAATAGTTCAAGAGTTGGTGATGGGTAGCGTTGACTAGTTGCCTTCCCTGTAGTCTATCACTTCAATTGTTGGAATTGATGTTAATAGCCCTCGAGTAGCTTTCTACGAAATTCAAAAAATAAACAAAGAAATCTATTGAATACATTTACATTATCTTAGGCACACATACATATACAAAAAAAAACAACAACAGAAACTCTTAGATGAAAGGAAGTATTTTTAATGGGTTTTTTTTTAAAACAGCATTTCAAAAGTAAAATTTTGAAAATATAGAAGTAAAAATAAAATAGTATTACTAAACCTGCTTATATAATTTTTTTCAAGCACAAACTAAATATTACGTAGAAAAATGTGTGTTCAACAATTAGGTCGAACACTTCTGTAGTTGTTATTTGATGATTGTACGAACAATATGTGTTCAATCTCTTTCAGGCACCCGGTGAATTGCTAACTGAATAAAAAAATGCTTGTGTTAGACTATATGGTGATATATCTCGGACAACACTATCTTGCCACTACATAGATACAGCTGACATACGGCTGATTAAACAGCTATAATGCAAGTTTATCTGGAGCGCTATAGATATGGTTAGTGTTGACATTCAGCATGTGTTAGGAATATAATCATACAGCCTACAGTTTCAAGGGTCTTGCATTGTATTATTGATGGCCAATTTCTTCAAGCTTGCTATATTATTACCAGCTCTCACTAAGACTGAAATGCATTTTAAGTAGACTGTGACAAAGCATCGGTCATTAAATATATATTTTAATAAAAGCTTGTCTATTTCAACCATAATGGAATCGTAGCAGTATTATCACAGGCGCAGAATGGAGTATAAATGCACACAAAAGTAGGTAAATATAGTATTTGCCTAAACATGTATTGAAATTTATGCTTGCTCTTTTATTTTGTTTTTTGTTATGCGCAAACAGTTATGCATAATGGTCAAGGACTGAAGTTTAGCGTTATAAACTCTCAATCTCACAGCTGAGTCACCAGAGGGACCGTATTTACGTATTCATCTATAAATTGAATAACATTTTTTTACAACAGTGAGGACTTTTAACAGAAATAATATGTAAGCTTAGGCAAATTGTTAATATTTATAAAAAGGTATGGAACAAATATGTCTTTAAGCTTATAAATTATAAAAAATTATAAATCTTGAAACATCAGTCACCAGATGGCAGCATATACTTTCAAACTTCTATTATTTTGTTTTTGCTCTCATCCTATATTTGTGTTGTTTAAATACTCGGAAAAACTCATTCAAATAAAACTGTATAATTTATAAATATCCTAGTATTTTTCTATTCATTTTTAGAAATCGCTAGTAATGTATGTTGATTTTTATATCTTTTATGTAACTGAATCTGCAATGTTTATGCAGACATATACCATTGAATACATACTTCTTTCGATGTTGATTAATTTACTGTTTAGTGAGTTAACAGTGTGGGTCGGGTGTGGATTAATGTTTTGTGTGCCCGGACTATGAATCAAAGGAATCATGGCTCGCGTCCCATTGCCGCAAAAAAAACACGCTTCGCACATTGGGAGTGGGTGCGCCGTAAGAGTGAAGGTCGAATCCCACTATTCAGTCAAACAAGAGTAGTCCAAAAGTATGGCATTAGATATTTTTGACTAGCATTCTGCATTCTGCTCTATCAATTCAAAATCAAAGATGTCTTTGAGAAATTAGTCCTATCGTAGCTCTGTACGAAAATTCTGATACAAACAAACGAAAAAGAAAAAAAAAAGATAACAGCGTATAATTTTAAGTTTAGAATATTTTTCATGTAACTCAGGGAATTTTGTATATAGATCTGACATATGAAGGCGTTATTCATAATTTCGGAAAATCTTTTACACGTTATAGATTATTAAGCTTATTTTTTATAAGCCTATTGTTTTCAATATTTGATAAGAGTTTCAATCACTAAACGATTGTGTTTGTATGTTCTAAGTATATACATATCTTTAAAAATGGTGGAAATTTCTAGTAAATATTTCTGGTTAACATGTTCTCCTTCTGTAAGTTTGTTTGTTTTGAATTTCGCGCAAAGCTACACGAGGGCGAGATTTCGAACAAGTGAGCTGCAGATTACGAGTCGAGTTCCCTGATCACCATACCATGCCAGGACTATAACGTTGAAGGTTGTTGAGGAATTATCAACTTCAAGGCTCGGCATGGTCAGGTGGTTAGGGCGCTTGACTCTCAATCTGAGAGTTGCCGGTTCGAATCCCCGTCCCACCAAACATGCTCGCCATTTCAGCCTTGGGGGCGTTATAATGTAACGGTCAATCCCACTATTCGTTGGTAAAAGAGTAGCCTTGGGGGTGGGTGATGATGACTAGCTGCCTTCCCTCTAGTCTTACACTGCTAAATTAGGGACGGCTAGCACAGATATCTCTGGTGTAGCTTTGCACGAAATTCAAAACAAACAAACAATCTGCTTCAATGATGCAGATGTTGTTTATTTACCTTTTGCAAAGACTTGTTTAATTGCTAATGAAGCAAGAGGGTAAAATAATAACAGTACAAGGAATCCAAACTTTGCATTTTATCTTATTTATTCTTCAAGATACTAGCTGTGTCTTATTTGTAGTTACTGATAACTCTAGTTGGAAAGAAAGAAAGAATGTTGCATTAAAACTACAAACACAACTTTTAATAATTCCGCTGAACTGATAACCCAATGAGCCTGAATTGTTTTGAAGATATTCCGTGTGTTGTAGAGATTGTCTAATTCGATTCTTAAGATGATAAATGATCAGAAGATAAAATGTTCATGGAAATTGATTACTTTTTTAACTTTATGAAACTTAAAAGACGGAAGTATTTTCTTTCATCTATTGTTGAGATTCTTGAAAACAAAATATCGTGCAAGAATTCAAGCTGCACTCTAAAAACATGCCATGCTATACGTGGAAAATAATCAAGTTTGTTGCATTAGTTATAAATAGTTACTTTTTTTTCTTCGGTGATTTTAGATTTTGATATAGAGTATCTATGCCTGAAGACAGGAAAAATAATACTAATTATTATTAATTAATAATTTTAAATGAATTAATAAGTAATTATTAATAACTTTAAGTTAACTAATAAGTAATTATTAATAACTTTAAGTTAACTAATAAGTAATTATTAATAACTTTAATTTAATTAATAAGTAATTATTAATAACTTTAAGTTAACTAATAAGTAATTATTAATAACTTTAAGTTAACTAATAAGTAATTATTAATAACTTTAATTTAATTAATAAGTAATTATTAATAACTTTAAGTTAATTAATAAGTAATTATTAATAATTTTATTAATAATTAATAATATTAATAATTAAGGTTTTTATTTCAAGCTGCTCCCGGCGGCTCAACAGTAAATCTGGGGATTATAATGTTAAACATCGGGTTTCGATACCTGAGGTGGGCAAAGCACAGGCAGCCAATTGTATAGTTTTGTGCTTAACAACAAACAAGCCCTTTTAAGTTATAATCTTTAAAGTTTTACACTAAATAGACGTAAATTTAAATAACTAAGATATCTGATTACTAGAATTACAAACCTGAACCTATCACTATGAAGATTTCAAAAACGTCATGTGAACAAAATTACGTTTGACTTACTGGTCACAACAAAACAAATTTGACGAAATGAACACTGAATGCTCCACTTCCAAGCATAAAATCCGTTTCCTAAAAATATTCTAACACAAAATATATCATATTGATATGTTTAAGTCATAAAAGAAACTTATGATTACCAAAACAACATTCATTAATGAAGTCTAATATCGCGTCGTTTATCATGAATATCTGAGTTTAGTTGGTGTTTGAAATACCCATTCTTATCATTCTCTACTTCCACCCCCTAACATATACTGATGCTTAAACTGTCCTATTGAAGTCATGGCCCATTAAGATTATTCAAGGCAATGTGCAGTATAACATGACTTTCTTCACGAGAGCTTTGTACAAAATATAATCATTGATCCAATAACCTAATAGTGTAATCAAGTTTTGTAACATTCAACAGCTACTGGAGACTAAATTGTAAAGATAAGATGGCAATATCTGAAACAAACATCAAATGAATGATCAATACAATGTGAATATAACAACATTTGTCTACAATGGTCATCGAACAAAGCCCAGTGTGATTAGAACTGTTTATGTGTACGTTACGTAACTTGAGATAGACATTTATTTCTTTAAAGGGGAATTCAGGGTTATTTCCTCTATCTTTGAGATTAAAAGAAGGAGGGTTTTTACGGTTCCTTTTTGTGTCTAATCTTGTTAAACAATAATAACTTATTTCAATGCTTTTATTTGTTTTTCAACATATGCACACAATGCTATACAACAAGGGATAAAAAGTATTCGTAATAATAATTTCTCATTAATTCCAATTGCAGGAAATAACAATAATTTAACAAACATTAAAATCTACAAGTATCGTTTTATGATACTTATAGTGTTTTAGAATGTCTACCTAGACATTAATTGGTTATTTATGAGTTAAATTATAATTTATAGTGGAGTAGAATTATCATTATGTTAGGCTATTCGATTACCTGCCAGGTAATTTTATAAATTACTGCAAAATAAGACATATATAAATATAATAAAGAAAATAATAGGATTTTGGAAAAACCACACTAAGGTTTGCTATTTGGCATATTTCCTGGCTAAAATCCTATCTGGTGTATTTCATATCTATATGAGCTTACATAGAAGTTAAAGTATTAGATCCTGAAAAAAATCAGTTTTTCATATAGGAATATTATCTAATAAGTTATGTGTTGCATTGAAATTAATCATATATAATATCATAAATAATTATGGAAACGCATATGTGATACACATTTAACAGTCACAAATAATGAGTAACAGCAACTAAATGATTAATTAATCATTAGTAATGTACGTTATTACAGAAAATACAAAACAAATCGAATTAGTCATAGAAAGCACTAGTATTTCGTACTTGCATGCTTTAAACAGAACAATATATCTTGTTTTGCTGTTATCATAAGCTTATCAATGCATGATTATGAAATAGTACACCAGGAGTCCCGTATTACTTCTCACACTTCAACCAATTTGTTTGGTTGCTGTTGGGCCTTCTCAGCTTTCATATAAGCCCAAACAGCATAAATAATCTTCACATTGTGACTTGGTGTACGCCTCCTTTTACTTTCCATTTACTGTCTCCTCACATTGCGTGCTTTGGGATCACTGAATTTCTACCTAACAGGTGTTTTTGCTGAAGAAATAAATGTAGGTTATTTTATTAATCAGCAAAACATTATAAAAAAAATAAATAAAACTATGGTAATTTACAGTAATTAGATATATGTATTTCCAAGAATTTCGCTTATGAAAAAAAGTCTGTAGAGTTCAAAGATTAAGAACGAATATTTTAGACCATAGAATTTGCAGGATGCATCATCTCTCAAAATATTACCAGTAGGCGAAGAAATTGTTCCTTACGCCTGCATTGTTTGTGAAACCATTACTGTCTTCCTCATTTATTGTTGTAATATTATAACTTTTCACACACACATTGGACAGTGCTTCTATTCTTAGCTAAAATACAAACTTTTTTATTTTCGAAAGCTGCGCCCACCCCCAGTGGCACAGCGGTATGTCTGCGGACTTACAACGCTAGAATCCGGGTTTCGATACCCGTGGTGGGCAGAGCACGGATAGCCCATCGTGTAGTTTTGTGCTTAACTACAAACAAAATCAAAAGCTGCTAATTTTTATTTTAAATGTACAATTCTTTGAGTTTTATGTACGAATTTCGGTTTGTTGTTTAATTAAAATCTAGGCTAACTCATTAAAAGCATTAGTCTTGTAAAGTTTGGAATTTATTTTTGTTAAAATATACATTTTCTACAGTTATCTAACTAAGCGGTCTCGTTGGTACAGTCACAATATTGCAATATTTAAAAGATACTCAGATAATCAAAAAACGCCGTTTAAAAGAGAAGAAAAACTGTCGTCAAAATTTCGATGTTAGTTTATTTCGCCGAAACGTTGGCCACATTTTCTTGCTTACTTATAGACTTTGAAATTATTTTTATAATACAGTAAGGTAACTGTTATATTATAGCTTTTGTATGTTTGTTGTTAAGCATAAAGTACATAATGGGTTTTCAGTGCTATGCCTACCACAGCTATCGAAACTCGGTTTTTAGCGTAATAAGCCTTCACATTTACCGCTGATCCACTGGGAAAGCTATATTATAGCAAATGTGTTTTTATATCGTTAATAGCCTGACGGCCTTGGTTACCTGAATGGGAACTACTGATAATAAGACTACTAATGAAAAATAAAACAAAACCCCCTTAGATGTATCTTGTGATGCAGCACAACAATTAGAAAAAAAGTACCGTATTTATAAACCTTCTTTTGAGTGTATATTAATTTAATTGCACATGATGCAATACGATTTTAATGCTTATTTTATTAACAACAACATTTGCAAAAGTCTTTTGAAAGGGAATATATTTTTTCAAAAAATATGTATTTAGATTACATTATTATTCGTAACATTATTAGTTTTATATAAGTATGCTTTTTAAATTTTGAATTAGCAAGCTAACATTCTTAAATTCTCGGTGAATTGTTCCATTTTTGTACAGTTGAATGTTGTTTAGTTTTTAGTTGTCGAAAAGTTCGTGGCATAGAATTTGAAGACACTAGTATACCACGCAATTACCAAAATGAAAGTAGGTTGAATATAATGTCGTATTAATAGAGTACATTATTTTATTATTAAGTTACCTCATTAAAAGTTCAAACAGATAATCAATTTTCAAATATGAAAAACAACAATACCTTAATGGTATCAGAAAATCTAACTTTAGTTGTTTCATTAGATGCTCATAAAATATTCCCAATACCTGACAATTAAATATTGTCAGTTCTTAATGTTCAGTGTTTGGTTTTCTGTTTTTTACGAAAAAAAAATAGAAGCTCTTCTACATGTTTATGTGCAGTACATATTAAATATATTTAAGTAAATCATGAACTATTTTTATAATAATAAAGATAAAGCAAAAATGGTTATTTCGTACATTTATCTTGGGAAAATCTATGACAATGTACCTCAATTAAGCTATGCTATCTTGTTCTGAAATCGAACATCTGAGCAATTCTTATCATAAGGATTAACAATCAGAATGATTTATTCAAACTTGTGGAATGTTTCTTGAGATAAACACAGTAAAAATGGTTCGAGTATTTTTCATATAAATCTCAAAATGAAGTTTTGCTCTTCTGTTATTCAAAACCAACAAGAGTATTTAGATAAATGAGAATGCCTAACACATTTAAGTTTTATTTAGCATTTTTTCCCTTCTCTTACAGTCCAGCCTGTTGTTCTTTGTGTTTATAACATTCGCTATTTTTTTTAAATGTCGTTTCCATTAATATGAGAAAGAGATATATCTTTTTGTTTTTAAACAAGGTATGAAGAAGATCAGACGCGGCTTCAGTAACGAGAACGGCTTTTTTGGGTTATGGATGCAATGTGGAAAATCTACAGAAATAAGAAATGTATTGTTTTTAGAATCGAAAAAAAACAAACTTAATTACTCAGAAAGTGCAACTAATTATCGATAAGCTTAATATACAATGGAATTCTGATGGTTATCATATACCGTGAATTTTTCATTAATTCTATGATTTTATCTATATCTATAAATTTATCCACGTATATTAGTCTTAAATATATATATATATATATATACAGCTTGATTTTCGCTGAAAAAACAATAGATTCATAGATACAAGTCAGCAATCAATGCATAACAAGGTAAAGTGACATTAGGCATTTTTTATCTCCCCCCCTTCTTTAAGAGACCGCTGCTCTTTGCCCCAAAGAGCGATAAGGAGAAGCGAACAACGGCTAGCTAGTTAAGTATTATAACATGGTAGATTTTTCCTTATCTCTGTCACTTTGAAAGCGATAATTAATATGGAGCGAAGTTACTCTCAGCTATTAAACATATCTTGTATAATAAAAATTAAAAGTCTTTTTGGGTTATAGGAAAGAAAAAACAAATCATTTGACAAAAATTCAAATAGATAAATATTTTTCAGCTCTCAAATGCTACTAAGGTATTCCACGATCACGAACGTATAAGTTATTATTATATTTTTTATTTTGGTTAGAAAATAAAAGTAGTAGTAAACAAGAAGGGGCAGGATTTTAATAGTAATTTTTTCGTATTTGATTTTTGTGTGTGTGTGTGTTCAAGTATTTGTATTTCAAGCAAAACTACTAAGGCTGTCCCTAATTTTGAACTAGTGACCTGAGTAACATCCTACCACAACAACATCCACGTTAAGAGATTGACTGCCACTCTTATAATTCACCCACAGCTTAAAGTGGGAGTTAGTTTTGTGGTATAGCATGGATTCAGACACGGATTGCCAGCTCCAAAATTTAGAGCAATACTACAGGACCAACTTACAATTTTACATTCCTCGTTCTTGGAGTTCATTTATCCATATATACACGGTTCTTGGTATTTTCTAAATAAAAGTTAGAAAATTATTTCAGGAAAGTGACGATTCCGGGGTAATAGTATGAATAGTTTGTTAATTACATCACAGACTGTAAGTATGACACCGACTTCAAATCAACTTATTACAAACTAACTTTGAAATACAAGTGTATTGTAAGTAAGCCATTAGTTAATAAAAACACGGTAACTATTATGAAAAATTGAACGGAATTTTAAATAACATTTCAAGGCTATTTTATATATGTACTTATCTAAACGCATTAAAAGATTTAGACAGTTAAGTGGGTAATAAAATACTTTTTATCCTCTCATTATCCAAGTAATAAAATTTGAAGTGTTTTTATGACAGCGTCCTAAGAAAACCGAAAGATTGTGTTAGACCAAATCATTCGAATGCTTAATAAACAGGAGAAAGATGCTTCTTTATTGACTTCGAAATGAACGTTGGGACTTAAGTTGAAGATTGATTGAAAATATTCAACACCATAAGAAATCTTTGTTTGAGATGACACGAAAACCCAAATGCTTTTTTATACGTCGGAATGTATGGTAAGTACAGAATAAAAATCTCAATTCGGTTTTAAAAGTGGGTTATGTCATTAAAACGTTAGACAAATGTATAATATCTCAAACTGTGTCTTTGACTCGCTAACTTTAAAGTTTAGTTCTCACTTAAACTACCCTTTTTTATATAATTTAATATACAACGGTTTTTATGTGGTTTTTATAGTCAATTCTAGCAGCTTTGTAGTTTTCACATTAAATACAGCGTATAGTACTACAGTTATAGAAAATATGGATTAACCTCGCAGTGATAAACGCTGTATAGCGAATCATGGTGGTAACCAAAATCGAGAAATGTTTAGAAACGTAACCCTAATAAATATATAATGTAACTTAAACATCAAATAGAAAAAACGAAGTGTTAAAAATTCTTATGTTCTTGTTCAGCACGTCAGCATTGTAGAGTACTTTTTTCTAATTATCATAGGTACACCCGAATTTGTATTGAATACTTAACATTCTTATATACTAGATAAAGCAAATAACGAGAAATTCCCCACCCCCTCTCTCTCTATATATATATACATGGCCTGGCATGTAGACTCACAATCTGAGGATCGCGGGTTCGATTTCCCGTCCTACCAAACATACTCGCCCTCTCAGCCGTTGGGACGTTATAATGTGACAGTCAATCCCACTATGCGTTGGTAAAAGAATAGCCCAAGAGTTGGCGGTGGGTGGTGATGACTAGCTGCCTTCCCTCTAGTCTTTCACTGCTAAATTATGGACGGCTAGCGCAAATAGCCCTCGTGTAGCTTTGCGCAAAATTCAAAACAAATATATATATATTTGTGTAGCTTCGCTGTAAAACAACTTCAAAAATTTTAAGTTATTATATTTAACATAAAAAGCTTATTTTATGACTTCGGTCGTGGAAGAAAGATGTGTTTGTTTTGTTTGTTATTAATCATAAAGCTACACATTGAATTATATAATCTGTGTCCAATGTGGGGAAAAATAATCCACTATTTTACCGTTAAAATCCCTCAAGCTTGCCGCTGAGCCACCGGTAGACAGGAAGAAGAACAAATATACGTAGGATATTAGTAGAATCATTGCATATCTCAAGTTGTCACGTCTAAGATAATAACTTATTTCAGAACTTCAATTGTGGAAGAAAGAACAAACATAGTTTTGTTTAAGTTTACTCCAAAAATCTCAAAGGAATGTCATAAAACAGCGTTACATCAGTTTCTTAGTTTATAAGGCTGATAAATTCTAATCATAGAAGTTAAATATAGTTTCAATGCATTAAAATAGGATACATAGATACTTCCAGATATTATAGCAAAGTTACGATATGAAAACAAAATTGTTGTTTTTTCGAAACATGAGGACCCTAATATACAGTTCGGGTAAATTATAAGTAACACCTTTTCACAGGCGAGGTTTATTTATACTGAAAAACCAACTAAATAATCGTGGACTGAAATAATCGTACACAATTTCTTTTATTATAAACTAAAAATATCATTTGTACTTCAATAGATGTTTTCTATTCGTACGGAATAGAAATTTACAAAATTACTAAAGACACAGTTATTATTAAATATGCAATTACTCTCTTATTGTACACATATTTCTTCATAATAAACAAACAATAAAACGTTTTTATTTCAATAGATGTCGTTTCTATTCTCACAGAACAGTTTGTTTGTTTTTAATTATGCACAAAGCTACACAAGGGCTATCTGTGCTCTGCCCACCACGGGTATCGAAACCCGGATTCTAGCGTTGTAAGTCCGCAGACATACCGCTGTGCCACTGGGGGGCCTCACGGAACAGATACCTGTATACTTATGCGTAATTACTGAAGACAGTGTAATTAGTACATATTTAATGACTCTCTTATCATCGTAAATATTTTTCTAAGATCATTAACTTTTTCACCCCGGTTAATAACCATATTAAGTAATCACAAACCCCATAAATGAGAGAAAATAGCCTTACGACAAAAATGACAACATTGTTTTGGTAAAATGAACTATAACAATATTATGTAACACAATTAAAATTTCTATTTTATCTGTGATTATCGTACACAATATATTTCTCAAGAGAAAACAAAGACAGTGAGGATACTAGGATTGGACTTTTATTACTTTGCGAATTAACAAATAATGCTATGGTGAATATAAAATAATGTGTTATTTAAACAAATAGTATTTTATTTTATGCGTGTGTATAAGAAGCATATCATAACATGAATTATAATAATCTTTAACGTTATTACACTAAAGTTAGACTTATTTCCATTCAAAATTATTATAATTTATTTTAAATTGGGAAATATTTTTTTTAGATTCTCCCATGTAAGCTAGAAATTTGTTTATCACATCTGGTCATTTTGTAGAATATTTTATTGCAGTACTGTTACAGTTTGGTCACTCAGATAAATAATACATGAAGTAACCTTCAGTAATATTCGTTTACCCTCCCCACACGCTATATGTTGAGCATTATTACAAGTTAACATTTGAACCTTTTTATTTTGACCTTATAAACAAACATATAATATTTTAATTTATATATTTTACAATGTAGCTTCTATTCTTATAACATCACTGCAAAATACACCGCCAGCTTAAAAATAATAAGAGTGTAAAATGGACAGGGCGGACATGCCCGGACTGTGAATCTGAGAATTCATGGCTCTTGTCACCTTTCCGCAAAAACATATTCGACTCTTTGTAGCTATGGTTAACTATAAGAGTGATACTCAAATCGTATTATCCTGTCAGGTAAAGTAACCCAAGAGATGGCGATGAAATGCTGTTGACCACCTGCCATACAATTCAAAATGAAAGTCAACTATATGGAGATAGCACTCGTGTAGCTTTGCTCGAAAATTCTAAACAGACTAATAAACAAGTAAATGGACACATCAAATCAAAGGGAGATTGATATATCAGCACATAAATTGTAAATAGTTAACAAAATATTCTCTATAGAATATGATAGATATAAACTTTATACTGCACAGTATTAGTTAAAAACGTATGAATTATTTTGCAGTCATAAAAACATGCTATCGTGAATATTCTTTACAAAAGTAATTCAATTTATTTCATTTCAAACGTAATATAATGTAACGTGTTTTCAATTAAACTCATCATTATTTTTCGTTAAAAACAATCGCTCTTAATGAGAGGCTTCTCCATGACTTACAACGAAAATGTCTTTATATCCTCATCGTATGTTTCTATATAGAACTAAAGAAGAATATTCCAAGTGTTAACTCTTGTGTTGGTAAGCCTAATGGTTCTCGAGCTATATTAGTAAAAGAAAAATTGGCACTAAACGCATAATCCATATGACAGACACCCCTGACACAGAGATTCTGAGGCTATAATTAAATATATTTGTATCTCTCTTTTTTTCGGCGCATGGAATTTGATTGTGATTCTAGCATATTTTCACTCCTATGAATCTTGTTACTAGTCCTGATGAAACCGCAGGGGCAAAATGTTGGCTAAAATAAAAAGTTTTTTTTTATTATTACTAGAGAGTAAAGGTCATTTTTTTTCTCTAACATTATTGCCAAAAAAGGATTTTCCTTACATCATATTTTAAAACTTTGCAAATGAAACGACTTCAAGTTTTTCTTAAATCTCTAAGTCGTTAAAATCAAAATGCTAAAAACACGATTAAAAAACAGCAACAGAAGGTTTTGATTACGCTGTATTTGTACAATCCTTTGTACACATTATCCTGGGCTAACTTGTTTGCATAACCGATAGCGTTTTTTTTTTAAATAATAATATGACCTGAAAGTATTTTCATTAAATTTCTTCTCAAAGTTTGGCTTTGTTTTATTTGTTTTGAATATCGCACAAAGCTACACGAGAGCTATCTGCGCTAGCCGTTTTTAATTTAGCAGTAAAAGACTAGAGTGAAGGACAACTAGTCATCACCACCCACCGCCAACTCTTGGGCTACTCTTTTACCAACGAATAGTGGGATTGACCGTCACATTATAACGTTCCCACAGCTGAAAGGGCGAGTATGCTCGGTGGGACGGGGATTCAAACCCGCGACCCTCATATCGGGCCACAAAGTTTGGCATTTATCACTCAGAGTCGCTTTGAACATTATCGTTTGAAGATGCCGTCTGCATGAAAGTTTGGACATAACTATTATAGTGACCACATAATGTAAACCTGGCTGATAAAGCTACCATGTGGCAGATACATCTTACTTTGCTTTAAAATTGAAAAATATTGTGTTCCTTGTCTGTTAATGGATATAAATACAGTGGCCAGAAGCTGTTAGGTATAAAATTAAAATGCTAAATGCTAAAAGGCGGTCGTTATGTACACATGTTATCTTATGATAATATCGATTTTTCTATTTAAAAATATAGTATTGAATTAGCTACTAGTTTAATATATATTTAGTAATATGCACAATATGAAGGATATTATGTGTTTAATAGCTCTGCAATAGCTATAAGATGTCGATGAATATTAGCACCACAGTGAAGAGAATCCAGTGTAACAAATCGCATATCAACAAGAAATAATTAAAATTGTACCAGATGTAGACACCCCGTATCTCCATCTATCCATTTACTTTCAAATGAATATTAGTGTGCTAAAGACAACTAACCAATTAATAAATAATTAAAGGGAGAAACCCTGGTGCTCCAGCGCATAACGTCCTGAATCTAGCTAAACATCCACTGTTCGGCCATTTGAGAACATTGTATTATTATTACTTGTTAGTACCAATCAATATAAAACTACGCTACACCAAAATATTTCATAATGTAAACACCGAATCTCCATTCTTGGATTCAAGATTTTTCGTTTGCACGAGAGTTCAGTTCATGAAAAACAGAATCTCATCAACATATTGATTTACAACTTATTTGGTTAGATACTGACTAAATCTTAGTTAAACTAAAAGTGTAACAACAATACTAACATGTTAATGTACCTAAAAATTGTAAGGAGAAATGGAAAATAATAATATTATGAATATATATTACTAACTTGCTAAAATGTCTAGTAATAAAAATTATAATGATGGAGCTGCAAGTTTTATTCCTCATTTTTAAACATTGCTCTTCTACTAAAACAAATTTTATAAAAAATAATAGTTTTACATAAATAACATGCTCGTACTATCCACGAAAAAATGATATTCTACGTAACAATACCAAATTAATATTCCTGTATCAGACACAATGTTTTTACTGATCGGTAACGTCATTACTTATGCAGGAAATAGTAGCATTCCATTTAACTTATTTCCCAAGGTATAACTTTCTTCAACCAATCAGGATATTTAAAAAGAACAGCCTATGAGAAAACGTATACATTAAAATATGCAAAGACGTAAAGCTTTTCCATTTCGACTTAAAGCATATAAAAAGTACTGACACGCCTTCATTTGCGTGTCCAGCATTTTTTACCTTCTCATATAGCAATAATATATCATACCACAGGGTTGCTGGAAGCCCATTCCGACAAGTCACGACAATGAACGATTGTGACTGAATATGAAACTCTTGCCAGTTTCCTCAAACTAATAACTAGTTTTTATTTTATCAGATGAAACACTCGTGATGTGCATTAACAAAAAGAATAAGCTCAGACTATATTAAATTTTCCCCTGCACACAAACCGTAAGTTATCTATACTTTCAATCATATGTTTTATACGTATGACTGACAGTCTGCTCGGCAGGAAAAGTTTAAAAACCTAAAAATATAATTCGGTAAATTGTTTTCTATCCAAGGGACAAAAAGATAGATTCGAACGCCCATTCATGAGCTAGCGCCACAAAGGGCAAATCAATCGAAAGTTATGTCAGGATCTGCAAACCATTTTAATAAGAAAATATAATCATATTTATTATTCCTATACCAAAGATAACGTCTCATTGTCAAAATCTTCCAGTGACTTACCAGAAAAACCAAGGTATCGTACAAATTACGTCATGACAGTGTTCGTTAATAACACGTTCAATATGCATGGTACTTATGCGCAATTTCAAGTTTCAGGATTAAATTTATTGTTTGTGTTACGGTGATGGTGAGCATAATCAATAGGAATTTGATTAAAGCTACTTACTGACACTAAATAAGCTTATTCAAAGCTTAAAATGCTAAACTACTGTTGAAAATGTCATGTATTGTTTTTCGTAAGTGTAAATTACAGCACGCCTTTGCTGAAATTTTAAAGCTTGGACTTTATAAACTGTACGAGACGCACACATACACTATAGTGCATGATAATAGAAAATCTGGCCACATTTAAAATTAAAATTACTCAACATGGCGTTGATTAGTAAAAACGTAGAAAATCTAAACCTTCCATGTTTTATTCCCCTTTTTGGGAATACGAGAAGAAAACACGTTTATGATCTATGGTAAATATAGTTTTCATTGGTCTTTGTCGTAAATTCAATAATTAAATATATTAACTTCAGCTGAAACTTTCTTTGGTGCTTTTATATGTTGTATATGTTTATTCTTGAATTCTGAACAATTAATTAAGACTCTTAATATTTATTTACAAAGATAATTGCAATTACTTGCTACACATTTTACAACTGTTGACTAAATGTTTTAAGAATTCAGTAAACGTCTTTAGATGAAACAATTTAAAGTCAATGGAGTTTCAACTCGTTGATAGTTCTTCTGTAGGGGCGAATCAATGAAATTATTTCGTCATCACTAATAGGCCTGATGACCTTATAAAAATAACAGTTAAAAACCCTTTTTCTTCACTATACAGAGCAATAAAATTCTAATTAATCACTAAACTATAATATTCGTTCATCACATATTGCAAAGTGTCACGGCTCAGATTTTTTACTTATGTTTCTTAAGTATTGATGTCTCGTTTGTAGTTTAATCATTTTAATTTTATTATTAACTGGCAATGAAAGCATTGGAGGTAAAAGGTAGATGATCTCATAAAAATATTAATGCATATAAAATAATAAAATCATTAGTGCAACAGTACAATTGTAACAATATCGAACCACTTAATACAAAACTAATTTCAGGTAGCTGATTCATTTGATAATAATCACAGAACGCTTGGTTGATTTGAGCTACTACTACGTCAAAAAGTTTTCAGTCAACAATCTGTCATTGTTAGTACACCTTTCTATGTATTTGTTAGAGCTGGCCAGGAAGGTCTTTTAATTATCAAATAATCATAATTAATTAAATAATTGTAATTATCAAATGACTTATTTCGTCTCACTCAACTAATAATAAGGGCTATAAATTTTTCATGACATTGTAATATATCTAAAAACAAGAAATTGGACGTTAATTACTGAAAGACCAATTTATTTACCATTCAAACTGGTTATTATTATTATTTTTCTACTAGCAGAGTTATGGAAACTCTTTCTAATTAACGTTATGTTTTATTTTCTTAGCATACAAGTAAAGAAAATAAAATCATAGAAGGAAGAAAATGTAGAGATGGCATTTGCATCATCCCTACATAATAACACAGACACACAGTGTAGTGGAATGTTAACAAACAAAAATCTAACTCTGTTGTGATTGAACAGTTTTTACACATATTGCTACATATTAATTCTTCCCTGTTCTATCATTTAGATGCCATCCCTAGTAGCTTGTTTGCATTGTTTTTGAAGGATTGATATTAGACATTCCTACATTTACTTCCTTTTTTGAAAGTTTTTCTTTACTTGTTCGCTTGTTGTTTGTTTAATGCAGTGTTTCAATAAGCATGGGAAAATTGTATTTATAACCAAGTACTAACTACAATGAGGTTCCAACTGTAATATTTACTGTTTATCTATTATCGGCTGAAAATTCCTGCTTCACCCTGTATTTAAACTTTTTAAAGGAACAACAAAGTGCTGTAAAAAGCTAACTTCAAGGGGGTAATTATAACATCGTTTACACTAGAATTATGATTTTTTAAAATTATTACTGTTATTAATAATAATTATATAAGCAGATACTCCGTTTGAAACTATGTCACCTCAGAGAAATTGGTTGACAGTATTGTTTTGATTTTTGAATTATCATGTAATAAAAAACAGCAGAAGAAAGAAGAACAAAAATTCAAACCTTTTGCTATGATATTTACAGACATCCCCAGAACTTGTGATTCAGTCTTTACATATAATAGCAGAAATACCCACCCTCCGGACAGGTATAACTGCTAGTTCCTGCGAAGGCTATTGGGCCTGTTGCCTTTCCTGGAATTGTCTGACAGTTCTACAACAATGTACTCATACTTGACATTCAATAATGTTCATCATCCATGAGAAAAAGGATTTTATTGAAATTTTAATTTAAAAATGAGCTATCATCACAGCATTACATCACAGAGTAGATTTGATTGAAGTATTTCTTTGTAGACACAGTTATCAATGAAAGTGTCTTGATTTTCTGTTTCAAAACTCATGAGATTTTCACTAAAGAAAAACAAAAAATTGTTTAAGTTTGTTTTTTGATTGTTTTGTATTTGAAACTTGTCCCTTTTTGTAATATTAATTGTTTAAATCTGAAACATATAATTTCTATGGAAGTTTCAATTGTTTGATTTATTGCTCAGCTATAAAAATACTGCCTAGTTATAAAAAATGTTACCCAATTATGTTTGATGATGATCAGTACGGTAGCTTCCGAGATCCGAGTTTTGGACGTAAAAATCGCAAGCTCCATTATAATAAGATATTGTTATAAAGAGAAATACTGTATAGTACTGTAAAGTTCTGATGACCTATTGATGAGATAGTTAAAATATCATTTCGGTGAACAATCCAAGCCATCCCTACATAGGCAGTGCTACCGCCTGCCTGAAACCTGACCAATTTTTGCTTTGTATTGTACCTTAATGTTCTCCGTAGTGCTTGAAAACATCACTAAAAAATTAGTTAATGGTGTGAAGTCCTCGAACCTACTGTACGAAACATTAAAATGCTTAATTGAAATATATTTTTACCCACGCTGTTTTGTTTTGTTTTTTAATTTCGCGCAAATTAATTTCGAGGGCTATCTGCGCTAGCCGTCCCTAATTTAGCAGTGTAAGACTAGAGGGAAGGCAGCTAGTTATCACCACCCACCACCAACTCTTGGGAATAGTAGGATTGACCGCCACATTATAACGCCCCCACGGCTGAAAGGGCGAGCATGTTTGGTGTGAGAGGGATTCGAACCCGCGACCCTCAGATTGCGAGTCTACTGCCTTAACCACCTGGCCATGCCGGGCCTACCCACGCTGTAGCCTAGACTTAGAATAAACTGTTAATTTCTATAGTTTTGTTTCTTCGGTTCACAGTAAATATACCAGTTAATGTACCGAATGTTTTCAGTAGACCACTTTACTACTATCACAGCAGCGAACCGTTTTGTAAGAATAGCTTTAGAGATATATTAGTAATTTATGCTTAACGATGATTTAATATCTGTAAAGTTTATTTTTCAACAAAATACATACAAATAATAGAATAATATCTGTAACGGTTTTTTTAAAACAAAATATATGCACAAATTTAAACTAGCGGCTCTTTTTTGAAAAGGCTCCTCAATGACTCAGCGGCAAGTCTATAGACTTATGACGTTAAGAATCGAGTTCGGATACCCGAGGTGGGCACAGCACAAATAGCCCATTCTGTAGCTTTGTATTTAGCAACAAGCACACAAACGTTTAAAAAGTTCACACTTTTTCTTTAATCATACTAATATAATTATTACAAATACAGTTAATATATTGGAATAATACACATTATCATTATTTTGATTATGTAAGCAAGAAATGAAAATACCTTTTTTATTGCAATAATTGTTTGGGGGGGGGTCTGATATAGTTTGGTGGTTAAAGCACTCGGCTCGCAATCTGCAGAACGCGGGATCGAATCACTTCACTGAAGATGATCGTACTTTCAACAATGGGAGCGTTATAATATGACGGTCAATCCCACTATTCGTTGGTAAAAAGTAGACCAAGAGTTGATGGTGGGTGGTGTTGACTAGTTGCCTTTGCTTTAGTCTAACACTTCAAAATTAGGAATGAGTAGCGCAGATAACCCTCGAATAATTTTGGGTGAAATTCAGCAAACAGAACAACTATTTTTTTTTAGTTAAAGTAAGTACAATATAAATCATCTCAGTGGAAGAAAATAAAAATCTATTTTCAAAAAATGTGTAATGGCAATCGATATAAATAACATTGTCGATCACTGAATAATAATAGCCAAGCTGTTTAGACGAATCCTTTGTTTTTGTTCAAAATTGTTTCATAACACTGTAATTTTAATAAAATTCCCTCTTACACTGAGCCTTATCGGCTGATATAATCCTGTTATAAATTTCGGCATAGTATATTTTTTATTAGAAGGACATTCTATTTTAAACATTTTGTAAATATTCCTTGCTTTGAAATTTCAAAAAAATCGTGCGAATGCATTTTAAAATTCACTGTTCTGCACGAAAAGAAGTTCTCAATGTTGTTTTTCTTATTTTAACTTGGAGAATGATGCAGATAAAGGAAAAAAACTTATTTTATTCTCAGTAAAGTTTTTTCTTATCTTTAATTATCGTTATTTTTCGTATTAAAGATATTTTTCTATTTGCCTTAAAAGTTAAAGAAATAAGTTTCTATATTTTCTTAATATACCGCGACGTTGGAGACTGTTCTTGGCTACGAAACACCCTTTACCATTGTATGTAATCAAGAACAGCTTAATGCAATGCAACATTCAGATTAACATTCTAATATACTTTGGCAATTTTACTAATTATCTTTAAGAGGATTGGAAAAAAGTACGAAATTTTATGGATATTTGAAGTTTTATTGTACTGTAGATTAATACAATTTTGAGAAATGTATAAGGCGGGTGGTTACAAAAAAACTGATTCGAACTATTTTCGAACCAAACTATTTTAATGATATCAAGATTATTCAACGTAAGTAAAACACAGAACTTAAATAAATGATACCACGAGTTGTCAAATGAGGTATCTTAATGAGATATTTGCTTACAAATCCAATCTATGTCACATTATATCAAATATTAATGAGCTCATTCTGTATGTCACATATTTTTGGTTATCCTTTCAAAAAGAACTAAATATTTCAGAACTTATAAGGCTATACAAAATATATTGGACACACAAAATTTATAATCCGCGAAAGTCCATATCGTAAAAGCTAACCATACACATTTTTTACAAAATGTTGTATAAACATTTAGATTCATAATTTCTTAAGTGTTGACTATTTCCATAGTTATAACAATTATCTGTGTACTCGCGAATATACATATAAAAAATATGGCGTTTTTATTCTGATAATTGTTTTCTTTATTTTATTGTATTCAACCACTTAAACATGTAACATTTAGACCTGAAGCTATGAAAAGAACCACTTAAACATGTAACATTTAGACCTGAAGCTATGAAAAGAACCACTTAAACATGTAATACTTAGACCTGAAGCTATGAAAAGAACCACTTAAACATGTAATACTTAGACCTGAAGCTATGAAGTTGATTCTAGCAAACGATCAGGTATATCAGTAAGTCAAAAAAACAGACTGAAAACTATTTATCCATTTTACCTTGTTCATTTAAGTTACCTTTCTTAGAATTTCAGGTGTAATAAGAGAACAGAAATTACCACCAGAACAAACAAAAAAATTTTAGACTGGATACAGCTGAAATCTTTGTAGAAATTTTTGTGTTCGGATTATCAACGATGATTGGGAGGATGTAGAGTTTTACCAGGGGCGCTAAAGATATAATTGAAATGTTGGCTAATAATATTGAGTTATTCTTAATGAAAAACAAGTTATGTTTTAACTAGACGTTAATTTTGTCAGTTAAACAGTTGTTCTGTTTATCCAAACATCGAAATGGAAAATCTATAAACAGTGAGTTACCGATATGGGTATATTTCAGCTAAAATACCTAACTGTGGCTTTGTTCGTTAATTGAAGTTTCCAAACAAATTTCCATAAGGAGAACAGGTTTTTGACGACTTAAATTATTTCAATTATAAATCTATGTGTTATGGTTTGTTATCAAGTACTAAATTGTGCTCTATAGGATTGTTATGGGTATAAGTCACTGGTTATATCTATTACATTTTTTGTAGTCCACTTTTTTTACTGGAATTCTCTAAGTTCTTCTCTATTACAGTGTAAACTCTCCACCATCCGAACAGAGAATAATTTCGTACGTTAAAAGCACCTGGTCTTTTTCGTTTTAAGTTGTATATCCAGATTATCCAGGTTACTGATAACAGCACTAGACCAGACGGCTGAAAGAAGATTTTCAACTTCTTATCTAGGACCTGCACAGTATAAATGACTCAGTTTTTTTTACTAGCTTGGGGATCATCTTACGTGTTTCATTGAGTTGTCCTGTTTATGTAATACTAGGCTGCTCACGACAAAATGTAATAAACATGACTACTAATATACAATGAATACCGTAGATCTTGTTCGTTCAGCGTAATATCATTTGCAAGGTATAGGAAGCCTCGAATTCAATTGTGTTTGTTTTCAATTGGATGTACAATGGTTTTGTCATGCGATAAAGTTTACTATTCATCATAATATGCTACAAAGGTAAGTGAGAGGAAAGTGTATTGTGTTATAGTGATTTAGTAACAATTAAAACAAGATGGTCGACATAAAAGCTTTAACGTTGCGAAGTTTTGTAGACGTTGTTTGAATAACGTGAGCATCAAATTAACGAAAAATTGCTAAATTTCATTTCTTCCTTTTGTTTTAGTGATAGTTGAATTGTTCAAACAATATTAGAGAGAATTTACTAAATTAGTATATAATTAGGTGGAAAAAATCATGTTTTCATTTTTATGAGACATTACGCGATGCTTTTGATGACATGAAAACATGAACTTATAATTCTCTCGTTGTCTAACGAATTTCCTACCTTGAACGTATTGTAAAATTATGTACTAAAGTGATATTAACCTGACTACATATTTCTTACCTGATTAATGTAAAATTATTTCCGTTATATTTTAAAGTCTTGTTTTATATTAGACTTCAACAATTTTTGTTGTTTATTTATTTTTGAATATATTTTATTATTTACAGCCTAGTTTATTGTAAGTGTATAGTAATATATTATCATATATATACATTTGCATTAAGTCTAGGAACGTTTTAAGCATGTACACTTTTATGAATCTTAATAACAGCTAATAGTTAACTTACAAATCATTTTAAATTTCCATGTTTAATATCTGTGCATTTATTGTTGTTAAAACGTATTTCAAGAATAACGTGCACAACTACAAGACACTGACTTAAACCAATAATCACATATTTAACACATGAAATCCCTTGACAAACATTTGACAGATTTAAGTGAAAAATTATTCAGATATCATCGGAGTTCATCCAGCACATACTTGGGAGTAACTGCTATGTTTACTGGTAATCACTCGATACTTCGACTGTTTAATGGATAACACAGGGCTGCGAATCTAAGCTTCATAAAAGTTCTTTTGGTTTTAATAATAGATTTTCCATAATTCAGCTACGCAGATTTCGAAAATAATATTCATTTTTTTCTATCATGTAAGGATTTTGTATAAATCGGGAAGAAGAAGAAAAAACTCTTACTTAGATCAAATTATTATTTCGTTTATCACAATGAACATTTTTCATTTTGATGTTTGTTAACA
>NW_013665670.1:1014990-1025623 GCF_000517525.1 Limulus polyphemus | reverse complement strand
GTTTGTTAACAAAAATACAAACAAACTGAGGAAGGGGGAAGAATATTGTTGTCAGACGAATATGCATCCTCATTCATCCTGATTTATTTATTTTTAGTATCCAAACTAGGTGTTATGGTTTTTCTTTTGTGTATTGCATTATGACGTTTTGTGAAAAATAGATATTATTTTCGGATTCAGCGTACAAGAATTAATGTGGAACATGTAAACATTTCAAAACAATAAAATCATCGCAGGCTTGTGTTATTATATAAACCATTTTCTTAGCTCGCTGACTGTTTATTCAACTAAAATATTATAGAGTCTAACATAAATTGTTAAAAGTAGGCTGTAGTACTGCTAAGGAAGAAGGAATCCAGTTATATAACCCTAGTTAAATGTAAGATTTGACATATGCGATGTGGTTTATTTAACATAAGAATTTATTCAAAAATTACTTGATATGGTTTTACTTGATAAAGTACTTTCAGGCTGGTATCTGATAAGAAGGACCACATGTGCAACTAACAATGACTATAGTAAATTATCAGAATGTCTAGCTTACGGTAATAAAATTTGAGAGCAAATATATTTCTTAATCAAAATTGACCTAAGCTCTAGATCCAACAGTTTTTCTCCAGGAGCTCAATTAATTTCTATTTACGAAGTTCCTATGTTTATTTAGTTTATCATTATACAAGCATTGAGTATGTTATATTTAAACACTTTTTAAGCCTCACCTCGTAGATGTAATATATGACTCCACATTTGGTCGTGATCTATCTGACAACTGTGCATCTTGATAATAGGCTTGTAACGTAGTTGCGATGTTCAAAGTCTCCGATGTAAGGATGGCATGTCCGAAGCACACCACACCTCATTGTGTACTTTCTATAAGCTGTTTAGTGTACGAGTACAATGGCTTACCAAGGTTAATTTCAACAGTTCGAACCTTACAGACGCCTCATTGGCGCCTAATATCAGCGATTAATTGGTATGTATTTTTATGGAATAGCATGGTACCTGTTTCATTCTCTAAGTGCTTGAGGTTTGAGACGTTTGAACAGATATGTCGTGGAAACAATTTTTATACCTATGACTTGCATCACTTTGCACGGGACACGTAGACGGCTTTTGCCATTGACCTTTGTGTTCGTGGATTCTCGCCTGTTATAAGACGACACACTAGATTGGGACATGACTTGTTACAGGTCCCTTTCTGCCTTTATGGATGTTCCTGATTCATCACGTTGATCCATATTTGCTTGTTTTCCAATGTCACTAAGTACAAAGGACATATGCATTTTTAAATTTTAAATCTTCTTTGTGAACACATCTTTATCATCTGAGTGTAAGAATAGCTTGCATCAGAAAGGACTGTTATTCACCATTCCCAAAAGCGATCAGCTTTCGGTAGTAGCACACTACCTGCGAATAGTAACAATGTCAGACATTATATCGACTGTGGTTGCCACGTAACTTACCGGATTGTATATTCAAAATCGTTTTACTATAAAGTACTCAGTCCCTTGTATTACAACATTTATACTAATACTCGTACTTCACATTATAATAATTTGAAAATGGTCGAATACATTTCACAAATTAATCTGTATAGAAAGCTATTTTTCAGATAAGTCTGAAAAGTAAAAAGCTATTTAATGAAGAAAAAAAATATTTGTTAAGGATGGATGTATTATATTAAAAACATCAAGGTAAGTTATTCTCCATATCATATGTGGGAATAATTGTCACTACTAACTAACCATTTAATTGTGTGTCAGCAAGAAGTCTGATTTATAATAAGCAACTTTAAACTTCTATTACACGGTGCTCTGGCATCCCTTAAAAAGACTTAAATCTTAATGACTGAAAATAAAATGTATACAATAGCTAAGGTTTTAGGAGACTATGAACCTCACCCAAAGTATTTCAGTATGTATGGCATAATAATATTTAACATTGAAATGTGACATATGTCAAAACGTTGAAGATACAAAAGGTAATAGTAAAGAAAAATGTATGCAAACATTTTGGTGTATTCCATTTCCAAATAAATGTCCAGAATAAAGAAAATTAAAACGAGTTTGAAGTATTGCATATTGCTGGTGTCGCATAAATTTAGGTTGTGAATGACACATAATAATTTGATATTCTGCGTGTTACCAGAGTTAGAAATAGATTAGGTTAGGATATTGATTGTCTTGAGACTATTGTCTAATGAGCAAAATTGTCAAATGTATGTACCTGCATGTATCATTACTCTTATTATTCTGATGAAGTCATTATTGATATTGGTTTGGAAAGTGTTTAAAATTATAATAAATACACAAACACACACACATATATATATACTTTCTTATGCATAACGTATATCTTCAAAACAATTTTTAGTTGAAAGACCCGATCCTAGTAAACTTACAGACCTAAAATGTAACATAATAACACATGCTATTAAACTTACAAACATAAAAGGTAATATCGTAGCAAATTAGTATGCTAAAGAATTTCTTGGAGAAAAATTAAAAAGTTTTTATTCTGTAAATCCTTTTAAGTTTTCGTGTTATATTTCAGTACCTTTCCACTTTATGAATTTTATCTGTTCCAATTCTAATGATAAATGGTATTGTAACTTTTCTCGTATATATATTATGTGTTATCCTATATGTATACAGATCCATTGACTGAATATTTTTACAATTGTTACCGTGGTGTTCCTGCTTCTAAAAGATGAATTGTGCTGTAATCTAGTTCATAATATTGTGTCTTCTTTCTGTGCGTAATTCATGTAAACTTGAGATATACTATTACATGTTAATATAAAATGCCAAATATTGTTTTCAAGCTGTTTCACATTTTGTTTCCCTTAGTTATCAACGATTAATTCGTACTTGATATAGTACGACAATGTTGTCCAAAACGTAAAGTGTGAATATATGTTTCCAGAAATTTAAGGATATGTTTTTTTATCTGGTGTTACTTGACTGATAATAAAAATAATTATATATTGAAAGAAAATAGTTAAAATGAAAATATTCTGCTTCTGATTAGCATGACATATTAAAATATTTACATAAATTCCAAAAATTAGCTCTTTTACTAAGTGATCATATTCTATAAGTTTGGTTGAAATTCTGCGAAATATCTGGGCAAGAACTGGCCTGTTAAGTGAGAATAGTATGTAACTGAATTAATCTCTGATAATTTTGCATGGCTACCATTTATTTGTCTCTCTATATTAGCTAAAGGTAGGCAGTCTTTGGTTTGGAGGTTGGCCTCAACCACTGGAAAACACCCCTCCAGGTCTTGATAAGATTTAGCCTGATTCGCTTCGTTGGTGTTAACTATTGCCGCTAGCCAATCAGCGGTGTGTATTCGGCGCCTAACTGATACATATCTTCTCTAATGAGCTGGTTCCCAGGCAACGAGAGTGGCTAGGGCCGCAAGGAAATCGTTCAGGTGTAGCACTTACTGCCTAACTGATGGTGGCTTTCGATAGGTTTGCATGGTGGCGCCACACAGGATGTTTTTAGACCTTATTTAGATGACCGTTTTTGTCATTCTCATATTTTTCTATTAGATTAAGCGCTTTAGGGCAACGCACAGTCTTTCCTGGCTACACGAGCTGATTAAGAAAAGTCAGAGAAAACACACTGAACAACAAAAATAGTGAATGTCTTTTTTTTTTTGGTATCCTATGATACCTAAGCAAACGATGTGATCAGTGAAGAAAATACATGACTCACGGCATCTCCAGATTAAAGAAACAAAGATAGGAACTCACCTTTATGCTTAATTTAATTGTGATGAAAATGACAGACTACTCATAAAAATCTCGTTGTAACACTCTATTAAATAGCAAAATATTCCCAAGCTGGTATAAAAGTAACAAAATGCTATTTAATCATACTAATTAGGCTTAACAAATACGTAAAATAACTATAAAACTTCTATTAAGCAACTCAGTGAGTTATTTTATTTGCCATAGTATGTGCGTTTTTCTGTATTTTTATTTAAATATTCGATCTTTATCCATTAAAGTAAAATTACAAGTTAAAAAAAATTAGATTAATATTTGGTCATATATGGTTTTCTATCCGTATATCTCAAGATAACTTTACGAATCATTTTTGCATTGTTTACTTTGGTATATTGAACATCTAATAATGTTTTAATTAATATTCCAAATTAAAATGGTACACACCTGTATTTGTGGTAATTTATGCGATGATCTTGTCAATAGAGCATCAAACATGAAAAATACAAGAAGAAGAAATCCGTCTGAGAAAAATAAACGTATACGCTTACAAATACACATTTGCTAGTCTCGTTGAATTTAGATACGTTGTTTAATAGATACTTGTTTGTGTCACTATAGTAAATCAAATCAAAGTTATAGTTTCTACTTATAAGTACTTAGACTACGGTGAGTTTTGCACTCCAATGAACATAACGTGAGAATGCTTATGAATTTGAAAATAAAAATATTATTCAGTCAGTACTATTAAGTCAGTAACAGAGGTGTGTGCTTACAATATACAGCAAAACGCCAAAGTTTCAGAAACCACGGTGGCTAACGATATATACGTATCTAATTACATGTAAGTTTACTTATCCACAGTTTATATTATTGATCTCTTTCCAATTCAAATGAACGTTTATTTTTCTCAGATAATTACGTAATTAAAATAGTAATTAATCCTTTTCTGTGATTTGTTTATCATTTTAGAAAATACAATGATTGTTTGTTTGGAATTAAGCACAAAGCTACACAATGGGCCATCTGTGCTCTGCCCACCAGGAGTATCGAAACCCGGTTTCTAGCGTTGTGAGTCCACAGACATGCCGCTGTGCCACTGGGAGGAGGGGGGGCAGAAAATACAATGAATACATTCAAATATATATTTGTTTGAAATCGAATCTGTTTTTTCCAATGTATTTTATCGTTTTCCTTACACAAAATATGTGTAAGGACTTATAACGCTAAAATCCGGAGTTCGATTTCCCCAGTGCATAGATAGTCAAGTAAGACAAACAGATATTAAGAAATAAAGTATCTATTATATTTACTGTGTATATTATCTTGAAAAACATTATAATTGTCGTAATGATGATTGAAACAATAATATTAATAGCTTTCTCTTTCATTTACAACTATTGATTTATAAAATAAATGATTTCAACCAAATTAAATCGCTTTCAAAACTAAATAATTATTAAGCTCCAATTTACAATCTGAGAGTCGCGGGTTCGAATCCCCGTCACACCAAACATGCTCGCCCTTTCAGCCGTGGGGGCGTTATAATGTGACGGTCAATCCCACTATTCGTTGGTAAAAGAGTAGCCCAAGAGTTGGCGGTGGGTGGTGATGACTAGCTGCCTTCCCTCTAGTCTTACACTGCTAAATTAGGGACGGCTAGCGCATATAGCCCTCGTGTAGCTTTGCGCGAAATTCAAAACAAACAAACAAACAAACCAATTTAAAAATGGTGATGGTTTTTAAGGGTTTTTAAATGTTTAGTGTTACTTTTTGTCGTGTAAATCAAACTCTAAGATTAATTCATATGACTTATTATTACTAGATTGCTTCTACTGAAGCGTAGGATCGGGTGTGAACTTATGATCTGCGTGCTAGGAAAGTGAATCCGAGGGTTTATGGTTTCGAAAAAAAACGCTTTTCACTTTGCTACCATGGGTGCCCTATGAGGATGAAAATAGTAGGATCAAACCCTACTATTTGGTGAGACAAGAGCAACCCAAGAGTTTGATGTGAGTGTTGTTGATTATCTCTAGTTTATCAGTTCGAAATTACGGACTGCAATATGCAGATAGCTCTCGTGAAGCTTTGGGCGGTAATTCTTAAACAAACTACCGAAGCGTCCTCACTAAAACAGTTATATTTTGTTTAATAACACGGGCCTGCGAAATTAAACTTTATAAAAGTTGCTTTTGTTTTAATAACGGATTTTCCATAATTCAGCTACGTTACGTAGATTTCGAAAATAATATTATTATTTTTTTCTATCACGTAAGAATTTTTTAAAAATCTGGAAGAAAAAAATCTTACTTAGATCAAATTATTACTTCGTTTACCTCAATGGACATTTTTTATTATTATGTTTGTTAACAAAAATACAAACAAGCAGAAGGAAGGGGAAGAACATTGATGTCAAACCAATATGCATCCTCATTCATCCTGATTTTTTTGCGTGAAATCTACGTCTTTTAGTCTCAAAACCACGTGCTGAGGTCTTTCTTTTATGTATTACGTTATGACGTTTTGTGAAAAATCTGTACGTGATGGGGAAAAATGGATATCATTTTCGGATTCAGCGTACAGGAATTACTGTAGAACATGTAAACATTTCAAGACAAGAAAACCATCGCAGGCCTGTGTAATCAATAGTCAAAATTATGAATGAGTTGGGTTCCCCAAAATTCCGTCCCTCTGTGAGCGAGTCAGTGGTAAGTTTACGGACTTACAACGCAAAAAGCTGGGACTCGACTCCCCGCGGTGGACAGTGTGTAGAGATTTCATTGTGTAGCTTTTCACTTAGAAAACAGTACCAACAACAACCTTAAAATCAAATGAGAAAAATTATATGAATAAAATGTATTTAAGATATTTTTTCTATTGTGAAGGCTGGACAGTTATTCACATTTTGTTGTAGTGTCTCCTCTGAAGTATTTCATCACTCCGTTTTATAGATATAAAAGTACAGAAAAAAAGAAAGGAAATCACAAATACTTATTTGATTTGTTTATTCAATCGAAGATAGGACACATACGTTATTAAAAGTGTTTGCCTGCGTTGAGCATTGGTTTTTCATGTAATATATACATTAGGAAATCCTAGGCTTAGGAGTTTGTGTAAAAATATACATCTACAGTTTGCATAGCTGTAATATATCAAAGAGTGAAAATAAATAAATGTTTCTTCCTGCAGGTGCATCTTCTTCTCTTACAAGATTTAGCTTTTGTATATTTGTTTGCTTGCTTCGGATGTTCAAGTAAAGCTGCACAACATCTGTCTGCCACTACTTTCAAATTGATGAACCAAAGGCAGGTAGCTAGTCAACATCATTTATTACCAACTCATGGATAACTATAATCCAATAGTGGAATTTAAGCGGTACCCTTAAAACGTTCCAACGGCCCCAAAGTACGGCGTGATTTTACGACAACCTGACGCGAACCATGGACCCTTGGATTTACAGCCCAGTACACTCACTATCTAACCCCTTTTGTTTTGGTGCGACTATTACAGTTCTTCATTATTTACTTAAAACTTCTTTGTTGTCGGACATATAGAGCATAATATATATGCTTACCATATATGTACTAACCATATATATTATACCTTGTATATCCGACAATAAACATGTTTTAAATGACAGGTACTTCCTTTTCTTAATTATTTATTCAGCATTGTTTTTATTTCTTACTTAGCCATGGTCGGCTAGTGTAACTAAAACATTTATAGAATATTATATTATTGCAGTGCACATTTTTAGCTGTGTCCCATCTTGTATCTTTTTGTGTTATGATTGGTACAAAACTCGTTGTTAATTTCACATTTACGTATATACTCGAGTTTTACAAACTTATGAAACTTTATATATGTTAACATGATGAGAAAACATCAGTGAAGCAGTATACGTTTTTCTAATTACTGAAGTACAGAAATAAACCATAACTAGTATAAACCTTTTGTAAACTGATAAGGGATAACAGCCTTATCGCTTGACTAACTCACTCTTAAGCTTTCTAATACGACATACTTACAAAATAATACCGAAACGTTTTAACTGTTATTTCAAAGATCACGCTCTTACTCACGAAACCACCCCGATGGTTCAGCGGTAAGTCTGAAGACTTATAACATTAAACATCGGGTTTCTGTACCCGTGGTGGGCACAGCACATATGCCCCTTTTTGTAGCTTTGTGCTTAACTATAAACAATTCCTCACGAAACTTTCCTTTATTCGTTTGAGAATTTCGCGCTTTGATACACAAGGGTTATCTGAACAAAGTCACCCTAATTTTTTAACTGACAAATTAAAGGGAAGGCATTTATTCAACAGCATTTAGCTCCAAATCTTGCGTTACCTTTATCTGATCGAATGATAGGATTTGGCCGTCACTCTTATATTGCATCCACGGACTCAAACCGACACACAAGTGGTTTTGCGGCAACTGGTCGAGAACAATGAATGGTCGTTGTAACAGAAACTTTTTGATTATCCTGCAAGAACTACAGTGGAAAGTATGGTATTCATTGATAATGTTGAAAGCTTCCTGCAAAAGATCTGTTACTGTGAGATCGTGTACAATCATTATGTTGTAAACTTATACACAAAGGGATTCGCGGTTTCAGGTTTCAGGTTTAGATATCAGTTACTTAAGAGCAATTGTCATTTGCTCTTGTATTCTAATATCACGAAAACGTAAAAACGCTGCTACATTGAACTCGAAATTCCCGGCTTTGCTTGCTAGTTTTCGTAATTTCACTAGTATATGTGTAAATATAAACTACAAGACCTAGCTTGGTAATAAGATTCAGCAAACTCAGTAGTAATTGCAATATAATATTTTATGGCTAATGTATACAATAAATACATGATGATGATATATCTTTTGGAGATTTTCAACGAGACTTAACGAGACTTTCAAGCATTAAAGTGAATTGCACCAAAATTTACAGGCAGAAAGCTTCTTATTTTTCACTTAACATTTTGACATGAAACATTATGTTTTTATATACTCACTCATTATGAAAAGATGGAACATATTTTTTTTTTGTTTCGGGTATATAAATACAGCCATTATTGTTTAAGCTATCAAGCAACTAGTGTTAATAGCCTGTGCAACTACTGAGATTTTTTTCAGTTCTGATAGACTTGTGTTTTATTCCAAGTAGTTCTTATACTGATAAGTTTTTATGAATGGAAGGAATAAATTCTATTTTAGAAGATTATAATATCTTGATTAATTTACTGAAATTTATTTCAAAATTACACTATTTTCTTATTAAGAGTTCTAGTTGATTTACTTACACAGAAGTAAGTTCGCCTGTAAGTGTTTTGCTTACTGCAACCATGTTACAACGTATTACATTTTCTGTTAAAATATATATTTCTCACTTTTTATAATAGGTTATACCTTAAACAAAATATAAAAACACTTTGAATAAATTTCATGAAAACAAAGGCGTTTCGACTAGAAATCTCAAAAACTTTTCCTCTGAATAGTGACAAATTTTGGAATCATTATTCAAGGATATTTTAATAATATACATTTTAAAATGAAGTTACAGATTCCGAGTAATTAAACTCAACTATCCAAGAAAGTTACGTACAGAGTGATTCAGGAACACAATTATATGGAATGAGGTGCTGTGGAGCGATTTTTTTTAGTAATTTTTGGTGTTTAGGGTGTTTTATGTGTTAGTGTCTACATCTTTTCCATTGAAATGTTTGATGTATGAAGCGTATTAATAAAAGTTTTAAAGGACATGACCTTGAAGTTTACCTTAAATGACCTAAATGATATTATCACATGATAGTCCCAAGAAGTCTTTTTCCACATCACTAATAATTATTTTTTCCATTTTTCCATTTCTGAATTATTTGCCTATTAATATACTTCTGAATCATGTAGTGTATATGAAAGTCCAGGTCTAATGGTTTTAGCTTATTTCATCAAAATTATTTACGGTTTTTTAAATATTTTCCTTAGAGTAAAAGATGGGAAGTTTTATATATACTACAGTGATGAAATTTCATTTTGGATATTACCTGTAAAAAACAATAACAAATTATTTTTAGAAATAATACCATAACTCTCATATATGATAGATCATGTTTCCAACACGCGACCGAGCACCCAGTCTAAAACTTTCACGTGTACTTAAGTAATACTTGATATTTATACTAAACACAACGTGTTCCTTTTTATAATATAGAACAGAATTGTAAATCAAGCTATGTTTGTTAGCAATTTGAAGCCTATGTTTTACATGTTTTAAATACATTAACATTAAAAGAACAATAATTTACACACTTTTGATCTGTAGTCCACGTATAATTGGATATAATTATTCTCTGTCAAAGTTATGAAAAATACAAAACCGTGAACACTATACGACGCACACACACAATAATGTATTGAATGATCTGTGATTTGGGGAGGAGTCACTGGGTGTGTCGGCTACGCCTGACTTTCACCACCCTTCATATCAGTGTTTCTTGTTCTGACGGTTTTTTTCTTAGCTGGGAAGCAGGGTACAAATCTACCCGACAGTCTGTTGTGTTATTTATAAGTTTACTCAGCCCTTAACCATGGATAAGTAAGTAATATAATAGTAGTAATAATAATATAATAATATTTTATTCAGAAGATCTAGGCCACTCGGCCCTTTGTATCCCGATACAAAAATTGTATATAATATAGGACATTTTGAGGTCCTACATTCATTCAGTTGTTTTTGTTTTTGCTTCGTTTCCAGAATAATAACATGTTTACCTAATCTACACTCCCTCGGTGGGAGAGTGGTAAGTCTTCGAAGTTACAATGCTAAAATCTGGTGTTCGATTCCCCTCGATGGACACAGCAGATGGCTCGATGTGACTTTGTTATAAGAAAACACATACA
>NW_013665670.1:979103-1014703 GCF_000517525.1 Limulus polyphemus | reverse complement strand
CAAAGCCATTCTAAAACTGATTTAAAATTCTCATATTTCAAATGTTTTGTAATCGTGTAGTTCAAAACGTAATTGTTGGCTTGTAAACATTATTAAGTATTTGTTGAAATTCGTTCGTTTAGGAATTGTTATTCGTTAACTATATGGCTTCCCACACATAATAGAATCCATATACATACAGAAAAGGAAATAGACTTATCCAACTTGACCATTTGTTGAATTTCACGCAAAGCCATTCTAAAACTGATTTAAAATTCACATATTTCAAATGTTTTGTAATCGTGTAGTTCAAAACGTAATTGTTGGCTTGTAAACATTATTAAGTATTTGTTGAAATTCGTTCGTTTAGGAATTGTTATTCGTTAACTATATGGCTTCCCACACATAATAGAATCCATATACATACAGAAAAGGAAATAGACTTATCCAACTTGACCATTTGTTGAATTTCACGCAAAGCCATTCTAAAACTGATTTAAAATTCACATATTTCAAATGTTTTGTAATCGTGTAGTTCAAAACGTCATTGTTGGCTTGTAAACATTATTAAGTATTTATTGAAATTCGTTCGTTTAGGAATTGTTATTCGTTAACTATATGGCTTCCCACACATAATAGAATCCATATACATACAGAAAAGGAAATAGACTTATCCAACTTGACCATTTGTTGAATTTCACGCAAAGCCATTCTGCGCTAGCCATTCCTAATTCAGAAGTGATGGACTATAGGAAAGACAGCTTGTCAACTCCACTCACCGTTAGCTCTTGGACTTCTCTTTACCAACGAAAAGTGGGATTAACTGTCACGCTATAACGCCCCTACGGTTGAAAGGGCGAGCATATTCGATGATGGAATTCGAACCTACGCCCCGCAGATTGCGAGTCGAGTGTCCAACCACCTTATTTATATAATAAGTAAGTAACTTACATGCAAGATAAATATTTACTACCAAGTAAATTTCATTTGAAAAGTCTTTATAAAAATACTTTTATCTCTGAACAATTCTTTAAGCATACCAAATGCTAAGTGACCGTTATATGAGAGGTGTTTAAAAGAAAGGGAAGTGCAGCACTATTATTATTATCATTATTATTACTGGCAGTGAACTTCGAAAGATATTTAGTCTTATCACCATGTTTCCTAAAATGTTTAATGAAACAGGTTGTTTAATACAAACATTGAGTTTCAAATAAATCAGCTCGTATACTTAAAAATCATGACATTAACTGAAAACACAATAAAATACACAGAATTTCTCCTCTGTCATATCGTATTTTTTCACAACTTTTGCAGTGCTATTCTTCAGCCGCCTTCGGCTTGACTTATATATTTACACACACATATATATAGTTTTATATCAACATATTATGATCTCGTTTGTATGTTATTTTTTATGTTATAAAGTTAGGGAAGTAGTGAACTATTCATTTTTGATTAATATCTTTTTATTAATTGTTTAACAATTATTTAGTGTGTGTGTGTCCGGGTTAAATTAAAGAAATTTTAACGTATCCAGTTACACTTTTGTATTAGTCATTTAAAAACCGAACTTCGTTTATTTTTGGTGTATAGTAAAGGAATGTTTTCAAGTAATTATTAACTGTGTTGTAGTAATTGATTGACAGTGAATTGTATTCTCTGTTGTAAAGGACAATTATTGATGTATTAATTCTTAAATATTGTATTAATAGGTTAATAATTCAAAGATGTTTATTTTTAGGTAGATTAAAAAATGTGTTAAAGTGCTAATTTATAGCTTTGTATGAAAATATTAACCGATTTGTGTATTTATTCGATGTAAGGTTATGAGATAATGTTGATTCACACTTTACTACACGATTTTACATTGTGAGTTTCGTCAAATATGTGTTGGAACTCTACTAAAAGCACAGTTTGGTGTTTGTTTACAGACTTAACGTTAGCTAGATAATAGATTTCTAATAAAGGTTTTTACCTAAATACGAAATGATGAATTATATCGTTAGAGCTTCTTGTCATGTAATATAGTGTATTGTGTTTATGTGTCATTAAATATATACAGTAGAAGTACACTGAGTGTGAAATGGTGTTTTGAAGTTAGAAAAGGACTTCAATACATTTATCATGAGATTGAATTACACAGTTAGCCAGTTTGGTTATATGATCTTGATGATGAGTAATTTGAAAGATTCCAACGGACTTATTTTAATTTCATATTATTCGCTCATCATTTGTGTCACACATGCAAAGTGAAATACCGTATTCAATTTTCACATAATTCAACCACTAGGTTTATTTCACTTCATTGCTTATGAAATGATGTGTTCAATCATTCATTTTAGTTGTAAACTATTTAAACATTGAATGTATTAGCACAGGTTAAGAGTGTGGTATTCAGTTTCTTTGATGTCCGACAGATAATTTTAAAAGTATCTGAAATAACGCAGATTGTGCGAAAATGTTAAAGTATAAAATAAATAGAACCTGGACAGCAAAGAAAAGAAACAAACACAAGTAAACAATTAAACAAGTTCTTTATTCACAATGAGATGTTTGTGACTTAGCTGTTGATTTTGGCTGCTGGGGTGAAGAGGAAATCTTCCATAACAAAGGAGACAAAAAAAACAATAGACAACAGAATAATAGTTTCTTATATACTCAATCGAAGTATAACCAATGATATTTAAACTTTGGCTGTAGCTATTATCAAAGCTGTAGTGGCTTACATCATATGCTGTGAGGTCATAAAAGGGTGAGAACGAGAGGCTGTACTAATTAAATCAGAGAAAGAAAATGAAACTCGCGTTAGAAACAACACCTTGAGAATTATGTTATCAGCTATGATACTTTCCTAGAAAGTATTATCCCATGACTTGAAATGGACAGAAAAATTCTTAAAAATTGATAAATGTGTTGTTTACTGGCGAAACTCCTGGGTGCTGTGCTTAAATGCAGTTGTGAATTTTGTTTCATTTTCTTTGCGATTTACACTTAATAAATAATACGAAATGAAAACAAATTAATTTTAAAATATTTTTACGAAAAAAGTTTTAAGATATCATTTCAGTTATCTTTACTTATATAGAAAGAGCATTTAAATTTTTTTCTGATTCTAATGATTTGGAAATTGAATTAAATTATATAAAAAGCATTCCTAACGACAGAGGGTATAATGTTGATATAGTGTCTGTGATAATAAAATTAACAGTACAGTAATATTACCATATATACAAGGTATAACTATCCAAATTGCCAATGTACTCAGAAAAAAAATATTCCTATTTTTAAACCATTTAACAAAATTAAAACAATACTTCCTGGTACCAAAAATTAAAACGACATTTTAGAGAAAAAAAAAGGTATATATCAAATTAGGTGTGAATGCAAGAAAAAATATATTGGTCAAACAAAACGTAATTTGAAATATCGCCTAAATGAACATAATGGTCATGTACATAATAAAAAAAAATGCTAATTTCTCTTTATGTTGAGCGTATTGTCGAAACAGGTCATTCACTACAATGGCAAGAAACAATAAGTTTAAATAAACCTAATAACCAAAGTGAATTAAATATTAGAGAATCAATAGAAATTTTGTGCTGTAAGATAAATAATTATTTGTTAAATTGAAATGGAGTGTTAGCTGGCGATAATGCACAATTTTGGAACGAAATATTGACTTCTTATGTACAATACTCCTGCCACCCTCATAGATTACAATAAGTTAAACCGTTGCTTTATAAAATTACCCACTTGTCATGTAAGTTTTTACTATTGATGATGGTAGCGAAACATGTAGAGTCTTTTTAATTTTGGCCGTCGGCCAAATAAAAATTTTATTTTGTATTTTAAACGTTGATCTTCTTTTTAATTTTAAAATATATTGGACGTATTACCGTAATTGAGTCTACATATGAGGGTTAACAGAATTCCTATGATTCCAGTTTCGTTGACCATCTTTCTAATTAAAAAAACAAAACGCTCTCGAATGTTTGATTTTAAGCCTTCTTAACCTTCAACTCTTTGTTTATTGTCTTCTTAATGATGCCAGGAAATATGTCCATCTTCATTGCAAAGGTCTTTTTTTTATATAGATCGAAATGCTGTCTTTTGTAAAATACTCTTCACTTTGTGGATGAGGGAGTTTGTCCTAATTGACTTCGGATATTGTTTAGAAACTCATTGCTAAATGAGTTTTTCCTGTCATTTGGAGAACATTGAGGGTTCTCTTTTTTTCTTCTCACGATCTGGGGTTTTATATCATTCAACAATCTTGCCATATGAATATTTCGTTTCGAAAAGAGTGGTCACACATCTTTACTGCCATTGATTAAGTTTTGGAGGCATTTCTTAAACTAGGAGAAATTTTTGAAATTATTTGCGGGTCAGATTCATGTCTATCAACTGATTGTAGTTTCAAAAACATCCTGATATTCGCAGCCATTTCCATAGTCTGAAAATGAACCTCTGTAATCTATGGTTTTTGGTATTTACAGATTTGGTGCTTTTGAACAATAGTGGAAAACATGCTACTCTGAATGGTCACTTTGTGTGACGGTGTAGTAATTTCCAAGATAAATGTGGTATGCGTCTCCAAAACCGAGCTGTACTCTAAATTAATCAAAATTTTTATTTCCAGGTATTGTTTCACTGTAACGGTAACATGAAGATGACTCGCTACTATGAGTCACAACATTCTTTTTCAGTAAGTAAAACAAAACTTTCCTGTTAAAAGGCTTCTTCTTATATCATTGAGGCCTCCCGGTGGCTCAGCGGTAAGTTTAAGGGCTCAAACCGCTAAACACCTGGTTTCGATACTCGTAGTAGGCACAGCACAGATAGCCAGTTCCTTGTGTAGCTTTATGCTTAATAACAAACAAACACTTACATCATTGAGCGTGGAGTAGTTTGTGAATTATCCCTTGGCCATAACGTATTAGTCAGAAATAAAAACTGTTTTAAAAAATGAATGAAATAAGTTTCATTAAAATAATCAATATATTTTTTATTCATGATAGAGACATATTTAGACACTGTAATGGTAGTGTATATATAGAAACTTAAAAGTATTATCACTCAGTTACATAAATAATATAACTTTTTTCAAGTATCAGTTATGTGCTGTATGAAAATAAATGTTATGTTTCAAAAGGAAACTAAAGTTTCCTTTAATACATATAAATTAAGCACCTCATCAAGAATTCTTATACAAGCAACCAAATGAAACAATGATGAATTTGTAATGTTAAAACTTGGTTTACTTAAAGTAAAGGACAAATATTATTAGTATGTATTTTTTGTTGCTTTGATTATCTATTAGTTTTACGTGATGTGAGCTTCACGATATGTATTGTGAGTGTAAGCTATTAATATTCTGCATAGTGTAAAGACAAGACAAATTGAGTAATTATGTAAATATTTGTGTATTTCTCATAATAGATTGCATTTGTATCGAACAAATTATACCTTTATTGAAACGAACTGGAAAGATATGAAAAGTAGCTTGAAATAGTAAAATTCCAAGCTCAAATACGATACAGAATTTTTATCACAAGTTGAAAATAGTATTTGCAAGTAAACAATATAAAATATTTCTTTGTCTTTAAGCACAAAGCTACACTATGGGTTATCTGCGTTGTGGTCAGAGAAAATTACGTGGCTTTAGGATAACAATGTAAATACTATTAAAAACACACACACACATATATATGTTCAACGCATTACTGACTGATGATTGTGCCTACAAACTTGTGTTAAATGTCTGAAGATTAGGTTACTAATCTGGAGAGCAAACAATTAAAATGTTTTTTCTTAAGAAAATGGGGTCTAAAAAAGTGTGACTTAGTTTTGTATAAATATTGTATTTTTTCTTGTTGTTTATTTAACTCGGGTGGTGTCCCCCCCTCCTTTTCTTTTTACTAGATAGTTGCTTGTTGTGCGTTTATATCTGCCGTGTGATGTTCTGTCATATCTGTTTAAACATCACAATATCATAATTTAGGCATTTTGAAAAGTGTGCACTATTGTCTTATTCTTGCCTTACCCTATGAAAATGATAGGTGTGGATACCACTGTGTGATGCAACAATTTGATAATTACCTTAGAACGTCGTACAACATTAACACAATAGTCATCACATGTTATAGAACAATTACAGTTAACACATTTCTTCTTATACTTAAAGTTGCAAAAGCTTTGATGGTTAACAACAAACATTTTGTATGATCACTGATTGAGAAACTATTTTCCTGCTCTTCAATGATAAATGGTTGTCCACCTGAACGTCTTTTAAGCCATGAATCATGTTAGACGTGCAGTGCCATAAATAATTCCGATAAACACCGAGTTAAGCGTTTATCTAGCAATGCTTTTTTGTTCAAAAATATATTGGATTATTATTCGGAGAAGCGTGCATTTCTGTACCATTAAGCGAACAATGTTTTTTCTGGTGTAAACTCCTTTTACAAGCTGACGAAGCATGATTATAATTATACTTGTCATGAATCATTAGTATTAGACCTAATGTGTATTTGAACACTACATTCTTTATCTAGTTCCTTAGGGATTTTCAAGAATTAGAAGCGTGTATAATAATAGCATTGCAACCACACTATATTTATCATATCCATTGCCGACGACATCTTAGTGGTGCTCTCCAGCCAACGTTGCATATCCTTTCAAGTTTTAATTCCCCAAAGTAATTATATTTAATGTTAGATTTTTTTTTCTCTTAGACTATCACAAAATATTTGAAGTGTATCAATCAAAAGTAATATTTGAGGTTTATGGGTTACATGTGGTAACGGTAAGTTAATTCCCTAAAAAAAAAAAAATCATTGCGCTCAGCATTTTAGTGCCGTGGGGGCGCTATAAAAATAACGGGCAAATCCCGAAGGGCAAGAGTAGCCCAAGAGTTGGTGTAAGTAATGTTGACTAACTTCCTTATCTCGAGTATATCACTTAAAAATTAAGGACGGATAGCACAGATAGCTAGATAGCTATCGTTTAGCTTTGCGCAAAATGAAACAAAATTATATGTAGATAAACTGTGCTAAGTATAATAATTCCATTCATAACGCCATGAAAGACCTTGGTACGTAAGAAGAAACAATAACTTTATATATCGAAACAAGGAACTTGTTTTTTAACCTATTAAATGCACATGTTTGGCTATAATTAAGTACGCTATGGAATGTGGAATATACGTCAGAAAAAAGTAATATTTAAAATATTATTAACTAAAGATTGTTAAAGTTAATTATTTCCATCTTCATAGTTCAACATGCATAATAACCATGATTTTCAACACATGAAAGAAGTCGGAGCTCCCTTTCTACATAAATACTGACTACATCACTTTGGAAAGATGTTGTGTATCAGCTTCATTTCAATCCTTATAACCTGAAGTGCCTGTCGTATTTGTTTTAGCCCCCCTCCCCCCAAAGAATCAACAACAAAATCTTGCAGTAATTGTGTATAATCTTATTTCTTGAAAACATTTCATGGCAGAACAGTTCTCATATTAGTTTGAGATCAAACACATAGAGGAAACATTACTTGTAATTTGCTAGTACTTATGAAAGAAACCAGGTCATGTAATAAGAAATTTAAACCCGAAGATAAAAAAAAGATGATTGATTAGATGTTAATATAACTCCTATTTTAAACTACAAATCTTAAACTCGGATGAACTTGAATGTGGCTGGACAAAACATTTTAATTTATGAAATTAATTAGCCTAGTAATATCGTAAAATTAAGGTAATATATTATTACCTGACTACATATGTAGCCTTTAAATGTAGTGATTTTTTTGGAAATTGGAAAATACTTCAAAATCATATTGTAGGCTACTTTTTCATCAAAATAATTAGTTTTCCAAACGAGGAAGCGTGGTTTTCTTTAAGGTAATCAAACATATACGTCTGAAGATCCAAACTGTGACACAAGAAGACCTTTTCTAGCTGCCACAGTCACAATGCATGCATTTTAAAACCTTACAAAACTGACTATAGTTGTTTGAAATTTTGCTTAGTCCGAAATGCGCACTCGACAATTCATAAAAACATTTTTTTTTTAAATTAAAGCAAATTTAGTTGTTGCTAAAAACATATACATTAGTAAAAAAAAGTATATAAACGTTTATTGAAAGTAAAGTACTGAAAAAATTACAAATGATCTCCAGATTATCAAACGATAAATTTTAACTTCGACATTTTTTATTGCGCGACTCCAGTTTACATTTTTTGTCGGTTGTTAGCTTCAGCGCACGTGCTGGAAGATTATCAAGATTAAGGCAGATTACGATTAATATGAAATAACTTTAATACTTCTGTTTTTAAGAAAATTAAATGATTGCTTTAATAGAAACCTTTTCTAACAGCTATGGTCTGTATTTTCTCGAGAAAAACATATTTTGGTTTACATCTCCATCAACGTGAATTTGATCACACATGAATTATATTTCTTCTTTATAATTCACAACCACATAAATCATTAGACATAAAGACTTGGTAGTAGATCACGACAGATTCGTGTGATCATTTCGTAGCTAGAAATAAATGACCTACGTGACGAAAATGACAATATATTTTCTTCCTTGTTGCATGTCAGTGCTGTAGAGCGAAAACATGAAATTGGCTGCAGTATTTATGAGCTCTGTTCAATGTCATAAAATACATAATTCAAGTCAGGAACACTCTGCGCAGATGCCGAATATATTTCACATATCATTATCCACTGGAGATCAGTATATGCTGAAATATGTTTAATATCTGTATGGGTATACATAAATGTGTTCGTATGTAGAAAAGTTACAACGTATGATGGAACAGATACACTAGAAACTTCCAGATACCGTTGTCTATACACGTGTGCAGACATCAACTTGATGAACAAAATGTTACAGCAATGACACCAGCGAGCTGAAACTCACTTTTAAATATATTATACAACGAACCTCGAATGATATTAATACCAGATCAAGTATTCGTTATATTTATTTAGATGCTATCTGTATTTAGTTCGTAATAGCAGCTTTACACTCATTCTAATTATTCTCTCATTTCTAACAAAAGCTCAAGCTTCTACTTACGTTTAAAGGTAAAAACATTTAATTATTTCATGCAAATTTCATCACCGGACATTATACCTTATGAAGTTTATCGTATATCCAAATGTAAAAAAAATTGTTCTAAAATATTAAGCGTACATATACTGGAAGTGTATATGTAATTGAGATATATGTATCTGTGTGCAAAGTGTAAGGTAAATATTATCTAATAAGCATATCCAAGTAGAAAAAGTGAATGGAGAGTAAAAAAGAATGAGGAAAACGTTAAGTCGGCAAAACATGAGGTTCACAGCAAAAATCGTAAGAATATACGTTTACCTCAGTGTTTCATATACAAAAATCTACAATATTATGCTTGTTCAAACAACAAGTTTTCTCTGCCGAGTTTATTGATATCAAGTATGAGAATTGATTAGAAAAGTAAAAAAAAAAGTAATACAATCACTTATGCAAACAATCTACTACAACGAGCTAAATATGTAGAAATATACAGTCAAACATCAGCAATAATTTCAAGAATCAAGCACTTGTCAGTACCATTATTGATGTAAAGTTTTACGAAATAGGATAACATCATCTGCGGAGAAATTTCAAATAATGAAATTTGTACTGTGTTGTGATTGAAAGGTATAACATAGTTTGAGGTCAAATAAATGTAAGTAAATTGAATAAATTTTAAGGTCAAATCTTAAAGTCGGTTTAATGATAGGAAACAATGTATCTTAGCTATACACACCAAAATTAATATGTTAATAGCTGTCGTCTAATACTTATCCCAGGCTTAACTGCTTAAAAACATGTAACGTACCTATCACATTTTAATTATAGATGCTTGTAGTGGCCTTAAAACTTTCATAGCTGTTCATGAGATTTATAAATAAAACCAAAACCCAAAATCCACATATAGGGTGTGTTCCTTTTCTCTAAATTAACTACTATAAATTACTTACGTGCATTACAACATCGTTCTTTGAGTCTTCTTTAAAGACACTACCTTTCAATAAAATAAGATTACTCATAGTAATGACAATTACAAATATTAAGTAATTGAAATCCTAAAAAGGTAAGTGAAACTATAAAGTGTTTTATGCGAGTTTACACGTGTAGTTACGTAACATATTATGTTATTAGTGGAATTATATGTTTAGCCTAAGTAATTAAATATTGTTACTGGATATGGTTTTATATTATTGGAACGCAATGTGTAGGCTTAGTCTACCTTATACCAAAAACATAATTAGTATACTGTTAAATTAAGCATTACACATGTCTAGCACAATGTTATTATATACTAATGTTTAATGTACAATTTTAAGTATAGTAATTCTATGTTAATATTTTAATTAATAAACGAAGCAAAAATCGGACAAAGTAGCTGATAAGTGGTGTATCATCGAAGTTCTTATTTGAGTTAAGTATTTGAGTTTAGTTACTATTATTGTGAATTGAAATCAAAGTCATTGTATATGATAATCGCGTAAATTCGAAATAAAGTATAATGTTAAGTAACTAATAAAGTATTAATATAGTTATGGAAATATTTTAGTCATTGTAGTGCAATTGACCAGCTAGAATAAAATACAATTTTTTTTTCAGCTCTCATTGTTTGGAACGTTTTAATAGGTTAAATAGAAAACAAATTATATTTACTAAATGAAAGTAAAATAACTTCTTTTTTTAACTCATAAAAGGAATTCATTACATGCAGAAATGTACTTAAATAACATGTGTGTTCCATTAACGCAACTGTAATACTTACTCGGATACTGAAATATGCTAATTTAACAATATAATTTATGGGAAATAACACTCTAGAAACTCGTAGAGTGATTTAAGTTAGAGCAAGTACGAAACCTGGGTTTATCTGTTTTTACAGCAAAGCCACATTGGACTAACTGCTGAGTCCACCACTGAAGATCGAACCCCTGATTTTAGCGTTGTAATTCCTTAGACTTACCGCTGTCCCACACGCGGACACACGAAATCTGGGACGTACATATCTATTTGGATCAAATTTGTATAGATAAGTCTTAAAATCAATGAGTAACTGTTTTTAAAAAAGTAAAAAGTTAATGTAGTAAATATAAATAATCAAAATAATTAACGCTGTGTATACAATGACTTTTATTTCTGTTACACAACTGGTTTAAACCACTTTTGAAGTAGGACAACTGTTTAAAAAACAAACACAAATTCACATCCCTGAAAGTAACAGCGTGTTTATAGATTTTGTCCTAATGGATAGGTGTGAACTATGAAGCTCATGATGTTACAGCTTCACAGTTTATTTTCAGCTATTACATTTCTTAAATATTGAAGTTTGTAGGACTTATTTTAGTGGTTGATTATAAATATGTTAATTATGAATTTCACATGATACAATCCTATCTATATTTTATATGCTGTGCTTTAGTTACCTTTTATTTACAAGAATAAACTTATAACTTGAAAAAATATGTAGCAGTCATGGTATTAATATATTTTGTTGAATTATTCAGCTCACAAGGTATGCGAAATATTTAAAACAAATATGAAGCTCTGTCTTGTCACTAAGTTATATGTGTGTCGAGGAAATCCATCCCTCATCAATAATACTGGATAAGAACAATACAGAAGAACCAAAACGGGGCCTAATATAATTGGGGACTGAATAATACATGTATAGTGTTTTTAGTTGTATTTTGTAACCAATAGTTATATAGGATTTGGAGAACATGTACCACAGACATTACTACTATATTCTTCTAAATTATTTAGCAAACAAGTAACTTAAGATACTAAAAGTAAATATACAGTCTTGGCCAAAATGTTTGTATATTTTGTAAGAAATAAAATCATTATTATTAAGATGGAATACAAATACACTTAGCGCTGTCAAACTGAGAAATGCGTGTCATGATAAACATCTACATATGTAATTTGTATAATGAGACAGGTTCTATGGACATCATGAACATATTATTAAAAATCAAACAATTTTATCAGACCCCTTTAGAAAGATGTGTAATTTAGCATTTCACCTATCACAACAAAACCTTACAAAAGCATACATAATGACAGAATATAACATCAAATATTTATAATAGCGTCTGTAACCTTATATCAGTTCATATCAAACATTCAGTACTTGGCTGGTCCTCCTTGTACTCGAATAATCTCCGCAAGGCGACGTGTCACGCTGTTGATGAGGTTATTAATGTAATCTACCATAATTTAATTCACACTTGTCACTAGAAGGCATTTCAACTCAGCTACAGTAGCTAGTTTAGGGTCGCGGTTAGCAATTTTGTGGCTCAATTTTGGCCAACAGTTCTTAATGTAATTACAATCTGGAGACTTTGCTTGTCATGGCGATCTTGTAACGTCCTTCTGGACGAGATAATAATGTACAATACGTACATTGTTGGTGGTGGCATTGTCACCCTGGAACACAAAGTTATTGCCATACTTTGCCCTAGCAAGTATTTCCTGTAGAAGGTGCCATTGACGTTTCCCTGGAGGATATGAAGAGCAGATTTTCCACCATGACGAATAGCTGTCCAAACATGTACTTCATCATCTACTATCAGTTTTAACAAGCCAGAAACAGGACTTATTCGAAAAGATGATATGTCTTCAGTGTCCTAACTGTAAGTTGGCAAGCTGTCCAAGTAACATGGTTACGGCGGTGAATTCTGGTTAATATTGGTTTGAAGATAGCCCTTCTTGCAACATAACATTGTTTGGTCAGTTTCCTATCCACTGTTCTTCTGGATACCCTGGAATGAATGCGTTCATGTCATTCCTGTCGTAAGGTGTTTTTTCGAACTTGACATGTTAATCTGATCAAATCACGGTCATCTCGGACAGTAGTTTTTCGGTGTCTAACAACGTTTCCTGTAGTCCGATGACGTTTCAGGATTCTGGATAAAGTACATTGGGGGTATCCAACAGTTCTGGCAATGTTCGTTTGCTTCATACCATTTCTGGACAGTCGAACAATATGACGCCCTATAACTTCTGGCACATGACGAGACATGAGTCTACACCAAGTGCAGATAAATTGTCTGATTACAACAAAACAAACCCGTTTATACAAAATAGGTGTGTATGTATGTTTTGACAAACAAATACTCAAAACAACTCATATAGACCAGAATAACAATTCGTACATGTTTGTCCAGTCATACACTACCTTCTCTGTTACTATTTGGTCATTCACTCAATAACTGCTCCATGTATGTAGACAATAACATCAATATAGAATAGTATGAAAACATTTTGGCAAAAACTGTATTATCTACTGTTTATATTTATTTGAAATTCCGATGGTAACGATCGATATTACTTTTCATTTACTCTTGTATTATCGACGTAATGGTGCTAATTGAGCCTGTTTTCAACTCGTGAAATGCATAGTAGTACTACCCAAAACGTTATACCAGTGAGTGAAAGTTAATAAAGTCTGAGCTTTTTAAAGTGAATAAAATGTTAACATATATTTGGAGTTAGAGTATATCAAGAAAAAACTGTAACTTGGGTCTTCCTAAGCAGCTCTCTGTAATATTACACTACCTTTCGAAGTTTTAAAGTTGTGTTATCATGCTTATTTACATAATGCTTTGTGAAATTAAGTGTTATTGCTTCTTAATAACGATATCTTATAATGAAGTAGAACAAAAACAGCTTGTATGCACACTATAGTTGCTTAATTATTTATTTTAGTTATTTTTTAAAGTAAAATGGTTTTTACTTAAAATATAGTCGTGTTATTAAATAAATATTTCCAATGGACTTTATAAAGATACTGCTGTTATCAATAAAGGGATTTTACAAGTTTATTATGTTAGGTGAGATAGCGACACACAACTGGTAAATCATTAGCCACATGTATCTAATTTTGTACATGTATAGTTATTGATATGTTGCTACAAACATCACGTTTTAACTAAAAGTACAAATAATGTATACAGTTGTATTATGGATGAGAAATTACATAAGGGTGCTAATGGCACTGAACCGAAATAGAAAAGGCGTGGCGACATCAATACCACAAGAATATATAGATGCTCTAGCTTGAACAATGGAAAGCTGTCTTATTACAAACCTAAACTGCTGATGTACACACTGATGTAACAGTATTCCTAAGATTTTGTGGCATTCCATGTTATGGCACCTTTATAAAATAGGCCTCCAAAATACATGGGCTTTGAACAAAGCACTAACTTTTAAAGACTGTCTCTTTTATCATCTTTTCAGGACTATATATGGAGAAAAATGATGAAGTAATAAAGTTGTATAAAGTTATGTACAATACGACATTTCCCCACTAACTATCAGTGATATGAAATATCCGTGTTACCTTCTCAGATTGAAATTCAATATTGTACAACGTGTTTATAGTAGAATAACGTCTCACAATTCACGCCGTGAAAGACGCACCTGTAAGGAGTAGAACGAAAAGCTATAATCCGTCATTCATTAGGACTGGGACAAACAGTGACTGGACACGTAGAGGAGGTGAAGTAGGTCTGGGTGGAACAAACTTTTACCTTAAGAATAATTTGCCAGTTACTGTATTGATTTTTTAGAAAAAATATTTTATTCGCCATCAAAAAATACCTAATATATATCGAACATTTCATAACAAAGGCTGGTGATGGCACCAACATAACATACTGATCTTATAGGCCTGTATTACTTTAAAAATGAGTGGAACCAAGAACAGCATAAACTCATGTTTATATTTAGCGTCCACCTTAAATAACGGAACATAGTCATAGTTAGTAATATTATAGTAGGCTTATTGCCACCATACAACGTTTTATGCAGTCCACAGGTTAAAAATGAGTATTTTTGGAGAAATACGGCAATGCCATTCAAGAAGATGGATCTATAGGTTATGTGTGGAGGACAAAGTCTTAATTTAGGTAAAGGAAAATAAATTCAATACATTATTTGTTGAGCAAACGAAAATAAAATAGTTTTCACTTGTTTTAATCTTATAAAAGAGGCAGAACGTATATTTCTGGTTTCTAAAGGCGATTGTCAGAGTTCTTGCTCTATAGTTCTCTGATATTTATCATGCCTACATATATCTCTGTAAGGGAATGACTGCTGTAACGTTTACAAAGATTTTGCTAATTCGGTAAGTAACTAGAAATCTATCTTAACTTCAAAAGCACAAGTCTTCTCGAAGTTTCTCTGTTAATGTTTTTTTCCTTGTTCTCTTACGCATGGCGGATAATTAAAAATCCATTTCAATAAGTGTTAGATATGCCCTAAAGAATTTTGTTTGCTTGTTTGCTGTTGGGACATCTGTGCTCTACTCATCGGGGATATCGAGACCAGATTATTAGCTTTATAAGCTTCCTGACTTACCCCTGAGCCAACGGTGGACCTTTGAAAGAATGATTAACTGTATATAATAATAATAAAAGTATTTTAAATCCTAGTCATTTTCTTTGCACAGATATTTTCTCAGTCTACTGTATCTTAAGTTCGTTTATCAGCACCAGATTTATTACTAGATATCCGATGCTCATTCTATAACGGAAGGTCAGCTGTAAAGTTATTAGATATATTAACTGCACTATAAAGCTGTTTATAAATGTTTATATTTTCGTAAGACTTTGAATCACTTAGATAACAATTTACTTTTCTGAATGGTATTGGAACAAAAGACTTCGTACATGTAATTTGTTTTTATTATAACACACATTAATATCATTTGTTTTATTCTATTACTTAGACGATTATATTTCAAAAGTTATTTTAAAACTGATTTTAGTGTAATTTAATATTGTGGAACTGTCTTTGACTCAATTACATAAAAAAGGAGATTGAGACATGATGTTCCATACCAAAAAATATTTATAAATAAACCTAAAGTGGCATGAGGGCATGTTGGTAAATCATGTTAACAATGTTACTCTCTATTTTTCACGTTATAGTTACTCTCTATAAATGGTTATTGGATAAGAAGACTAAATTTATTGAACCAGCAACAAAGGTTTTCGACAGCTGCACTCAACGAATATCAGATCAAATTTGAGGGAAGACGAGCTTTGCTTTAGATTCTTGTGCAAATCTAAGTTTTATCAGTTCTTCGCAGAACGTCAAGTCATCCACATCCTCAGGCTCCAGTAACAATGAAGAAAACAAGAATTTCTGAATCCTCTGTTTCTCCATATAACCCACAAGACAAGCCGCTGAGCTCCACTCCATTAATTATCCAGCAAGCAGGCCAGCTGTGAAGATGAATATGTATTGGTTTAAATCTACGAGCGTGGAAAACAGATCCTAAAGGCAAGGCTAGCATAATTTAAGGTTAGGTTAATTACGTTTGTCTATAACTTTTAATTCAAAAACTTATACTAACATTTTAAAACATCAAACGAGGATTTGGTAAATGATATATACCTAATTGAAAATTATTATCATGTTCTTTGAGCCAATATGAGTAGTACAAGTGAGGTTAATTGTTGTATTACCATTCATTTTCCATTAGGGTAGACATCCAGTATTGTGAGTTGGAAATATTAAGGAACACAATGCAGGTACATTTGACTCTTTAAATATCACAAAAGACTAATCCCTTGATCTGAAAAGGTTCACATTCTACAACGTCTAATGGAATTTGTTGGAAAAACTAAAGCAAAGTCGAGTGAACTTCCTCATACTTTTACTCTTCCATGAGTGCAATAAATCGTATTGTGAGACTCATGAGACCACATCAGACATTTCTAGTTATTGCGTGTTCTCATTTTTGTGTGTTTATGTGTTTTAACCGTCAATTAAGCTGTAGTTTTCTGTTAGCATCCAACATAAGCAGTTTTTGAGTTGGTTGTCATTTGTCATATGACAGTCTTTTAGGATTTACTTTATATGGTACAGTAAAGGATTGTCTAATCCTGGCCAGTATTGAGGAAATCTGCGAACTGAGGACCATTCATATACATCTCTATATACAGATATATTTCTTTTATTTTACCAGTGTTGAAAGGCCTTGATATAAAAATACCTTGAATTTCCAATCAAAGAAATGTTTCTGCTTGATAGGTATCTATTATTACGCCCCTTTGAATGTCTGAAAAATCATGGGTCTTAACCAATGTTCTACATGTTAACCACGATATGACTATATATATGTGCAATTATAAGGTTCAAACAATGACTGTATTATAATATGATCCGTCTATTTTTATGCGGATATAAATGGAGTGTTCCACAACTGTATGTGTGAGTCATTACTAAGTAACCAGTCAGTGTAGATACATAGCAATAAGAATGGTACTTTAAATTAAAAGTTTTAAAATAAATACAGGGGTTAACTGCAATTTATAAAAGTGATTTGATTGTGTTAATGGACAGTATGATGTCACGGCAGATGTAAACCATACCACCAAGGGAATGTTCTATATCTCACTACCCTTTCCGAACAAAGATATTCATATAGGGAGGCTATTATTAAACAATGAGCGGAATAACATAGCTTTTTGAAGAAGGAAGCCTTCAACATTCCCTATGAGAGCGAAAAAATATGCACAGTAGATTTCTAAGACAGCAATGGGTTCAGAAACTACAATCCCAAACAAATGTGAAGTAATAACCTTATCCATAAAATGAAAGTTGTGGCTGTAAAAGAGAAACATCTGATTCTAAGAACCATTGTTGTGAATCTTAATAAACGTCCTAGTAGTATTAACAAAATATTTAAAGAAACTGAACTCACGGCGATCTCAACTGACCACATAACTGTTGCGGCTTCAAAGAAATGTTGTGCTTCTATTCTGTTCAAACGTGGTCTTGAAAACCAACCTCTACTTATAAGGTGGAAAGTTTTTCAAGGCGTATGCGTTCCTAAGTTAACCTCGTCGCCATTTGCAGATGCTTGTTGAAACTGAAAATGCCGAATCAGGAAATATTCCATAATCACGGCCATAAACTGGCTAGTATCAATGATGGAAGATAATAAAAGGGCAGCATCGGACCTGGATCATAGTTTATATTAGTTACAATTAACCTTTAAGAAATAGAAGTTGGTTGGTAATCTAGCCCTCTCTACACCATTTATTGTATTCATGTAAATGTTTATAGAGTTCTTGTTACACACTATATTCTTCTTCTCAACACAAGATACTCAACACAAAGCAACACGTTCATAAGACTTAAAGTTCTTGGTTGATAAAAACACATTTTTTTAGGAGTTTTTAAACTCTTTGAACCTAATTTAATCGTTTTAATTGCATTTTCAAATACAAGAAGCTAAAATTAAATGGGAAAGATGTGATATAAATTAGATTTGAATTAAGAAAAACAAGGTGAAAAAAATGATTAATTGCATTAGACTACGTATTTTAATATAATTAAAATGAATCATCTGATTTTTAATACACATCCAAATAACACGCATCCGCAAGTCTAATATTATAAATGTTCCTAAATTGTTCTATGAAACTCAATTCGTGATAATAAAGGTAAAATTTTGTGTGTTGATTAGAAAATATACCAATGTTGTAGCTTTATTGAATCATTTGAGGAGTGTAATTACTACTGGAATTGAAATATTCACTTTTTAAAACCTACTGCTCTAAGTACGTTTATTTCATCACATATATTTAGCTTTGGAAATTCATATTGAAAAAATACTTAATACATAGATTATTTGTTTTCGTTTTTTTTTAAGTCCATAATAATTTTATAAACGTTACAACTCAGCGTGTATTTATATGATTTTTCCTGGAACTGTTATTTCTCCTTTAATGTGTATTTTCCCATTGAACGACATATTTTAAGTGAAAGCCTGTGACTTGTCTACATGTAATTGAAGTTAGTGACCGAGTTTTAGCTGCTTCTGTAGAGACCCGGCATGGCCAGGTGGTTAGGGAGCTCGAATCCACGTCCCACCAAACATGCTCGCTCTTTCAGCCGTGGGGGCGTTATAATGTGATGGTCAATACCATTATTCGTTGGTAAAAGAGTAGCCCAAGAGTTGGCGGTGGGTGGTGATGACTAGCTGCCTTCCCTCTAGTCTTACACTGCTAAATTAGGGACGGCTAGCGCAGATAGCCCTCGTGTAGCTTTGCGCGAAATTCAAAACAAACTGCTTCTACAGAAGATTCTGATGAAGGTCTGTATTACTGCTCAAAGAGTACACTGCAACAATAATATAAAGGTAGATGTAACCCCAAGACACTTCTGAAGCTTGACAGAAATACACTTTTAAAACATTTATAGGTTCGTTTTTACCAGCCTTAAGTAATCTTAAATCTTCTAAGACATCAGATTTTGACACCCGTGGTGAGTACAGCACAGATATCTCGTTGTGTAATCTTGTGCTGAACAGCAAACAGATAAAAATTTAAATAATACTAATGTTGTCATTAAAATATACAATATTAGATTATGTACTTTATTTGTATCGAATTTTCTTTGAAATTTAAACGATAAGGAAAAAAACATTTTGACAATAAAGATTATTTCAATAGATCAATTTGGCTGTAAAGAAAATTACCTTACATCCTGGTTCTGTTTGAGCTACAAAATAATATTTTTGCTTTTTTTTTAATACATATATATATATATATATATATATGCTAACAAATAAAAAAATCTCTAAAATGTGTATCCTAAGATAAAATATTAAACGAATGCTTGGAAATACGTATTGTTTCGTGTTAAGTGACTTTTTGTTTCATTTTCATATGTAATATTTGTTACACATTTCGAGATAACAGATATTTTTAGATTTCTATTAAAGATAATTTGAAACAGAAGGTATGTTGTGATATTAACATTTCTTGTGTTTATGAGTTATGCTCAAAACATTTTGTGTCAGTTTATCCTGTTGTAATCTTCCAATAGTAGACCTGCTACTCATGATTTCAAGGTCTAGATTGTGTCAACAAATCCGCCAAAGGGCAATTGCTAATGAGTCCTTTAGATTAGACGTTGTTACTCGTTGACATGAAACATTCCAGTTTCTCAAGAGTGATAACTTTTCTTGCAACTTCGGTTCGTCCAATCCGAGCTGAGCTGTCAACATTTTCTTGAATCGTGAGGAGTTAGGAGACATCTACGACCATGATTAATGACACCATCTTCTCCTTGATTGTGGGAACTGACGAAACAACGTGCAAAGATTTCGATCTGGTCCGGTCCGGGAGAAAATGATTCAGAAGAGAAGAGAATAATACAGTTAGTTGGTGGTATGTTTATGGCCGAGACGATATAATGGTACTCATTCTCTATATTTTCACAGTATTTGAGACCTTCTTGCAAATTTCTATACACTTGAGTTAGCTGAACAATATGCCCCCCCCCCAGTGGCGCAGCGGAATGTCTGCGGACTTACAATGCTAGAGACCGAGTTTCGATACCCGTGGTGGGCAGAGCACAGATAGCCCTTGTGTAGCTTTGTGCATAATTAAAAAATAGACAAACAAACAAGCTGAACACTATGTCGTCAGTGAAACTGCAAAACAGTGACAGGAATATTTCACGAATGTATCAAACTTGACGATAAGATAGTGTATATTTTTCATCAATATTTGCAATTAATTCAATCGATATTATATTTCATGTGGTTTTTGTAATACCTGTCGCCAATCTAACTATTTTCTTAGCATATATATATATATATAGTCACCACCCATTTGTTTCTATAATGTTTGATATAATATAATGTTTGTATAATGATAGCAGATGTTAAATATGAAACTATCTAATCAGAACTTTATTTTTCACTGCATTCATAACGATTTTGAAATCAAATCTATATTTTGACCGTACTTGTCACTTGCAGTAGTATTAAACAAGATTTTATAAAAATTTCTATGCTTTATGTTTTTTAACTTCCTTCTAGCATACTAGAAGAAGAGTCTTAGGCGAAGATGGAAATGGAAATAAGTAACACTAAAGGAACACATCCACACCACAGTCTGACTGTGACTTGAATACATTGTGTAACGATTACTTGAAGTGTTCATTTGTTTTTGTTGTTGTGCGTCATTAGTTGTTTTCTTCATTAACTTAAATGTTATATAAAGTCGTGTCTTGTCAGGCAAAGTGCGCAAATCCAAGAACCTTTCACATCGACCACAACATATGCGGTGTCAGGTTTCAGATTTTTTTATGAGCTCATAATATCACTTTATGTAATTTTGGGTGTCAACCTCGACAATGAGTGTGATAGTATCTGGTTGTTGGAGTTTTAGTATTATTTTGTCAAGTTGGTTTTATAGAGCGGTGACATGTATAGAGCAGTAAATTATACTTCTTTCCTCTTAGGCTTTATGTGTTTATATTATAGTTTCTTAACAAGCAATATCTGACTCAACGCTAAAAAATATGATTATTATGGTAGATTGTGTGGTATCCCATCAGATGTGGAAGTCAGAGATTACTTGTTAATCTAAATCTGCATAGCAGTAATTCTTCATATTAATGTCATTACATTTATAATGGTGGTGCTGTTTTATTTGTTTGTTTGAATTAATTCGTACAGAAGACTCCTGGGCAGAAGACTCCCTTGCTCACTAAGTTTGATGAAACGCAATACAAATCTCTTTTAAACAACGAATGATGGCCTTTCGAACCTTTCTTACGAAGAAGCTCCACGAAGCTCTTCTCATCAAATTAGAATGAAAATGAAAAATACGCAAAAGGATCATACCCAAATTCTGAGCGACATAACTCCACTCTTACAGGCTGCACATGTCCCAGAATTTAACGAAATATGACCCAGACTAGCTTGAGGTATTTTGTAAATGGTTCATCATGAAAGAAGAACTGGATGAACACTTTCCTCACAAGTGTTGTGGATTGATGCGGCAAAGTTTTACTAGTCTCAGGAAAACCTTGACTAAGTTGTATTAAAACCGAGACCAAGGAGCAGATACAGCGATGGTTTGTTGTGGTCTAATAAGATGTCATGTTGTTCGTTCATTTTTCATCGGCAGGGCCATGACTGGAAAATACTGCCTTGCTATTCTGTAGAACATGTTGGCCCGATAGTCGCAGATTTGCAAAACAAACAAAGAACATGTGGTGTGAGTAATATTGGGCACCGCCCCACTACGCATTGGATACCAAGCAATACCTGTAAGCTGCTTTTCCGGACACATGATGTGGCTCTCCTGATTCTAAGTCATTAAACCTTTTATTTTGAGAAGACATCGAAAGATTAGTGTTTGCCAGTCTAAAATAACCTGGAGGATTTGAAGCAGAGAATCACGACGACCTGAGCAGACGTAACAACCGCATATGCAAAGGAATGAGCGATGCAATCTAGGTGAAAGTGTAACATTGTGTCGTAATTCAATAATGCACATATCGAACAACTTTAAAGTCAAGAGTTGGAAAAAAATTGAGGTGATGTGCGATTTTTTGCATCATATTATATGTGTTAAAATATGTTTATAAGATGATTTAAGGAATGAAATAAATTATACTTAAAGTTGGAGCAAGTTAATTAGCAATTTTATTCTAAAAGAAAGTAACGTGTGTGGAATTTAAAGTCAAATATGGAAACTGCTTATAGGTAGAATCATGAAAGAGCTGACCAATTAAAAGTTAGGATATTTTGTATGGTATGTTAAGGGAGACAAAATAATTCCCGGTCGAAAACAGGGACGAAAAAACAGAAAACGAAAATAATGAGGTTGATAAGAAGTATATTAAAGTTAAGCTTCTATGAATCAAAATGAAGTTCAGATAAAAACAAAATTTATAAGAATGAAGTCTTTTAACGGCCGCCGATGTAAAAAGAAAAGTTTATTGACGCACCGAAATGGTTGTTCGTGCATATCAAACTTTTCAGTTATATCAACTAGGAGGTGTTTGTTTTAAGGTAAAAACACACTCACAGTTATAAGGTAACTTGACGTCTTACAAGTTATCAACCTCTCTAACAATCATGCTAGTTCTTCGAGAAGTTATCATGAGTTTTTTCTGTCTCACATAGATTCAAGAGAATAACCAACAGCGTATTTAATGTGTATTCTTGTACAAGACAATACTAAGTTTGAGCAACTCCACTATTCAGACACCAACCTGAGCTGAGTGGTTACTTTACCTATGTTCTGAACCCAAGGATTCATGGTTGAAGTCTCGTTGCCGTAAAAATATGGTCCGTACTATAAGACTGTGATTGCGTTATAAGATTGACTGTCAAATCTCATTATTCCAGCAAACAAGAGTAGCCCAAAACTTGAAACCTCTCGACTATGAACTATACGAATATCCTTGCTCGGAAATAGTTGTGTAATATAATCCTACAGCCTAGTTGTAGTTTTATACTCTCGAATGTTCGAGAATACGGCATGGATCAAATATGTGGGTGGGAAGCATGTCGCCGTGGATCCACGAGTTACATCACGCCAAATACCCCATTATCGTACAGAAGTCTTACATATTAGTACGGTTAATCCTCCATACGACGACTAATTAAATTCACTGTCTTTTTATGCAAACTACATAGTGATATCTTTTGTGTGTTTTCACAATGGTAAATTTTCTAGGAGTATATGATGCGTTTTAAACGATTTTTAGTAGTAAAGTTAGTTTCGAAAAAAGATCTAACAATAATCTACAAGTGTCTATATATATAAAGCATTTTCATATCTTACATATAGATGTAGTATTTAAACATTTGAAGAAAATAATTTCGAAGAAACAAGCTATGTTTTACTCTTTTTTATTTAAGTTTTAGTCTTTGATAATATATATAATATGTATATAGAGCCACTCAGGTTGTAATCTTTATACTCTCTATAAATTACATTTCTTTTATGTTTTTGAGCTCGTGATCAGGCATGAAGTATGTACAAACTGTAATTTAGTTTTCCCACATAACATATTAAGTTATTTGTACTATATAAACTATTTATGGCACAATTCACGTATTAGTCTTTGCTTGAGAATAATCATTTTGTCATAACTTTTCTCATTTTCAAGTTTTCTCACAGAGTAAACTATATCATCTTGAAGAAAATATCATCATATCATCTGCTGTATATTTACAGTCTCTTGTATCGCATAAACTATAAAGAGGATAAAATAATCCCCCATAATAACTTGGATATTAGTGCATTACACTTATCTTTTACAATCTTTAGTAATTTTGATATACATCATCATTTAGCAATCGCTTGAATGTGGCTTCTATTGGGAGGGAACTTAAGTCATAGTTTATAGTAGGGATGACATATTTACATTTTCAGTTTCATAAACAGGCTACAGATAAGTCAACCGCTTCATAATGTTATGCATTTATTTTCAATACATTCTCTAATAATCAAAATGCTTCAAATAAACATACTTTCTTATTTTAAACACGGCTAAAAACTCGTTTTAATGTCAATATTAATTTCATATTCATAAAAATAAAATGAAAAATTCTATGACAAATATAATTTCAGAAGCGTTTTAAGTATGCATTATATTAACGATTTATTTGTTTTACACGCTTTTTCACATCTGTATTATTAGACCCAAAACTAGCTGTTTAGCTATCTACGTTGGTTCGCTGTAAGGCAGAATTTTGAGGTTCAGGTGATATGTTTATGAGGCTGTTTATTCCATAAATATCTTTGCAAATGTCGAATAAGAAGAGTTTGAAATGGTTGCGAGTGTACTTACATAGATTCAATTGAAGCTAAGCTGTGACAAATGACACGGACTCTTAAGCCTTCTATTCAACAACTGCAGATTCTTGACAAGTGCCCCGTCCATGTGGACAAAAGCATTTTAGACTTAAAGGACTTGTTAGTGTATCTTTCTTGACGCAGGTGGGCCTTTTGTGTTCGGTATTAGCATGCTACAGTGATTGCCTACGCCACCTTTGGTGTATAACATCAAAAATCCCTTCCTCGCTCTATTCCCAGCTCAGTCGTGTTTATTCTATGCATAAGATCCGTATATGTTTCCTGCTGTAAGAATACCGATGTGCAAATGTGACCCACTCCCTAAAAATTCAAATTCCAAATAGTAATTGAATCGATGCTATATAGCCATTGTCTACATGTAGAGGTTAGTCAGGTTAGTCTGGTCGGTTGACACTCTCTAATTCTGACTACCTCCCCTGCTGTTCGTTCTCTCCCTCCCTACCAATTCTTTTTTTCACATAGTTGCAGGTTCTCATCTTTGCAACTTCGTTCATAGTGTTAACTGTTGTAGTGGCTCCGCATATCTTTTCTTAAGTGTAAGTGTCGCAGTCATGTTCTAGGCATGTAGACCACCCTGGGAGTATGTGTGTGAACATGCACTTTCAAACGTTTCTTTATCCATGAAGGTTGAGTCTATTGATTATTTGGCTATGAGTAGCACCTCTACCATGACAACTCCTACCCATTTTCAAATCAATAACAGGTACTTTTGTACTGAGTGACTGGTGTTCAGATTAAGAAGCTGCACGTGTATTTTATCCTCCTTTCCTTACTTAACATTTCCAAAATGTCCAAGAAATATTTCTTGAATGATCGAAAATCGTTCATATACAACAATAGACTTAACATGACAATAAGCACAAACACAAAAAGCTTCAGAGAAATTGAAGGAATGTGAAGTGGAAAACATGAAAACAAGTTTTGATAAATTAACCTTTAAGTATTTACTCTTCCAGATAGTTTATATTCAGAATAAAGTTTGAGTTTATAAAAACTGAGCGAGTATAAAGGACACATGATATTTTTATGTTTTGGTAAAAGCAGTGACATAATAACTTCCTTTTTACCAGGGAACCTGAAACTGTCATATATCACTTATGCAGAACCTGAAACTGTCAGATATCACTTACGCACGAAGAATATTGTTACTAAGCGACTAGTGAAAAACAACAACAATATATATATGTATATATATATTGTTTTTTTGTTTTTGTTTTTGAATAAATAAATTAATAAAGCTACACGAGGGCTATCTGTGCCAGCCGTCCCTAATTTAGCAGTGTAAGACTAGAGGGAAGGCAGCTAATCATCACCACCCACCGCCAACTCTTGGGCTACTCTTTTACCAACGAATAGTGGGATTGACCGTCACATTATAACGCCCCCACGGCTGAAAGGGCGAGCATGTTTGGTGGGACAGGGATACATACGAATGCAAATTAAAAATATATAAAGAGAAATTTCTTTCTTGTTTTCGTTCCTATAGGAATTTTTGTATTAGGATGATAACAGTTGCTCTTGCTTGTTCTTTCTATACAAATTAACAAGGGGAAGCAATCGCTCTTCCGGTTCTTGCGCAATTGGTAAAATGTATTGAAGCTTTCGCAGATAATCAATTATCAAAAATTTATTTTTAAAATGTGTTTCAAAATGTTTCAAAATATTTTATTAATATTCAGAAACACATATAAGCTCATGTAAATGTCTAACATATATATATATATAAGTCTTTCATCATAAAGTATTCACCTGAGGTTAAACGTGAAGCTGTGTACGACACAAGTTACAGTTATACAACACTACGGTAATGATACAAGGCTTGTATATTTCAACGTAAACCAGGAATACTAAGGATTGAGGATTATATGTATACATACCATTAAAAATTTATTACACGAGTTACATTTCTCCATTTTTATAGTGCACAATTTTATTAGCAGATATCTCTGTTACTAGGATAGATCTTTCCACTCTATAATTGGTACCCTAGTTGTACTTCTCTGTCCTATTAATGCCACACTCTTTGCTTTGTTGGAAGTTATATGAAGAGATGTTCCTTCTGTATCGTCGATCCTGGTCAATCTGATTGCCATGACTACGCAACATTGTCCAACTCTACAATGTCATTCTAGACCTCACATCATGACAAACTTTTCACAGACCATTTACTCGGATGTCCGTGGATGTGCAGCAGTTTCACAGGTATGTCGGAAAAATAATCTCTTTCATCTACCATGGTTACCATGGCTCGTGGAAACTAGTGTTGACTTAGGCGTGTGACTTGGCTCTTTATCTTGAAGTACCCATATTTCCTTCGCGTTCTGATCATACAATGCAGGAATTTCATCTCTTACAAAATGTACGTTTTCCTGATAGTAACTAGTATTGTGAACTTGATGAAGTTTGAATTCTCTATTATGGAAACCATAGAGCTACTCAAAAGATTATCTTTACATTTTTTGTGTACATACTATGTTGGAAAGTCCTTACCACCTATGGTTAGTAACAAATCAACCAATTCTTTGCGTAGTCGTTTAGTACGCTTAGTCTTTGTTCGATGTTGCAACGAAGTCCATCTCTGACGTGCAAGACATATTTCGTACAGTTTTTTGCAGTTTGTTTTTCTCTCGTTAATTATATTATGAGCAGTTGATTGGAATGTGTGCAATACTTGTTAGCAATCACGCCCTAGACGAGGTTACTATGAATCTTACCAGTAATAACGGCAGTTCTGTTTGTGGTGGATGGTGTTGAGGTGGTATTACATACTCATAGAGTATGCTATTCTTGCCGTGTTATGAAATTGTTGTGTTCCGGGATTTTAATATTTTTGCTATATCCCTCTCAGAAAAGGATGTACTATGTTTTCCTCCAGCGTTAATAATAAGCACTGCCACATTACACTGTCGAATGTATGAGAATCTGACATGAGCAAGGTATTACATATGTGCTATATATGTTACCTATAGCACTGCGGTGACACCCCCACCGCTATCTAATAACTTGAATGCTTATGTTGTTTTTTTTTAACTTGATACATCAACAATGTTAATTTTTCATATAAATTTATATTGTTATTTGCTAGACACACATGAAATGATTACGAAATGCTCGAGGTTTACAGGTGTGACAGTTATATACTCTGGAATAATAATAATATATGTGTATGTAACCTCCTAAAGAAAATCTATTTATTCGTTGTTCATCGTCTCTACATTATGCTTTTTATCAAAACAAACTTTTTAGACAAGTCTCGTAATGTATACGAAAAGCCATTAAAGTTTTGTCCATTGTTAAGTTCGCTTGCTATATAGTGTGAGAAAAATAGGTTCTCACAGTCATCAGACAACTTTTTCCAAGGGGAAGCATTAAAGGAAAAAGAACAAATTTAAATCGTTCTAAAGCAGCTGACTCTTTAGTGTTGGTTTTGATTGTTTGTAATTAACCACAAAGCTACACAATGAGCTATCTCTGCTCTGCTCACTAACGGGTATCATAACCCGGTTTCTAGCGTTGCAAGTCTGCAAACATACCGCTGTGCCACTGGGGGGCGACGCGTTAGTGAATTTTTTTTTTCTAGTTATCGGATGACATCGGCCAAGAAAATCAACGCAGCAGCAAAAAAAACTGACAGATTTATAAGTCACATTATCATTGAATGTGAAACACTATTAAATGAACCATTTTATTTGTATGTATACTTCTAGTTAATGAAATAGCTACATGTTAGTGATACCAGAAACAAACTTAATATTAAATTAGTTAATTATTATAATACGTTTTTATACACATTTCAACCCACAAGCTATTTTTTAGTATTTGGTATTTCAAAACCTGAATTCCATATTATAGCCTAAAAGACTGAGTCTGAGACCTGAAGTTCAAGCGTAGCCGTTTAAAGCTAAACTAGACAATTATTAATGACGAGATTTTGTTCTTACATTAACATCATATAAATGCATTGGATTTTGGAGTTTTCCAGACCACGATATATTCCAAAGCACTATTAACATCTTACATGAAAATCATCTTAGAATATCAGCATAAAATGTATCTTCATTGTTCGTGTATTTTTTGTGGATAATATTTAATACGATTTTAAATTAAACTCCAAGAAATTGTATCCATTAATTTCTTCAGAGTACCACTGGATAAAAAAAAATAATGTTTCTAATTGCATTGAAGTTCTTTTGACTGAACACACACGTTTTTCTTATTTTTATTACTTTTATATTTTTAGTTTTTCAGAAATGTAGTCATTTCATGAGTTTCTCTGCATTTTCTGAGTATATATTCAATGGAAAATAAAGGTTATAAAATTATTAGTGTAACATTAAAATCTCAGAGCTTCATAAGTAGACCAGAACCTTTTGGTTTGAATTTTTATACAAACAGAAATGTGTTTTGCTTTTTAACATTCACTTCAAATGACACTTCAGGACAAAGTTACTGATCTGGCTTATTTAAACCCTTACAGATCGGCATATTGTTACAAACAGTTTCTTAGAAACGGAACTTCTGTTTTAATACCTCAGGAAAACCTTCTAAATCTGGTTTTGTATTTGGTTTCTATCCTTATCTTATTTCCATGTAATTTGAATCTTTTTATTAAATTGATTTACATAGAATTGAACTTCGTTTCCGATTAGAATGCATCAAAAGTATGCAACTCCTTTAAGTATCTACGATATTCAGAGATTGAGTTTATTCACGCGAGATATCACAGTCGAATAATTTCAAAGTGGTTTATTGTAATAATTCTAAATATATTTTCTGTCTACAGAAGCTCAACGTAGAAAATTGCAGATATTATAGTTAAATAAGGATAGATAACATTCTTTACTCAACTGATGTGTCGTGTCTGAAAAACGAAAATCATCGACTCGCATCTTCTCTGAAAGTATTTTCCTTGCAAGCTGTTGTTTGGGAGAACAAGTTTTTTTTTCTCTCTTATTGTTATTCTGTTAAGCATAAACAAAGCGATGTTTTTGGGATGAGTGCTTTTATTAAAATTGTTTGCTTGTTTAGCTTTACAGCTTGATTATACCGATTCAGCCTAAATATACCGACTGGAAGTATATTGTACGTAAGGTCCTTCTGAAAATAGTGTGTATTGTGCATAAGGGCATTCTGAAAATAGTGTATATCTCTTTCTATGCGCGTCCCATCTGTGAAGCTGAGGTTCGGTGGTTCGCATTTCATTAGCACCAAAATAAAATAAACAACTGTGATCCGCGCGTTCGTGGTGGAGAGTATGTTATAAGAGTAATAGTCAAACCCACTTTACGATCTGAAGATAGTAGCCCAAAAGATGAGGGGGAGGTGGTGGTGGTGACAAATTACTTTCTCTCTTTAATGCATCACTTCAAAATTTGGGACAGGTAGCGTCCTAGTGTAGCTTTTCGCAAAATCCAACAAACAAACAATCTCTATAAATGTATGGGTGTTATAGGTATATCATTAACGTTCCAACTTCCAAGATAAATCCTTCCAAAGAAAGATAAAGACCGAAATTACTAAGTTGGAACAAAATGAATAAGAATATAGAGTAACCTTAATAAGGCTCGGAAGAATGTTGAAACGTATGTAGCAAAATGTGCTTTGAGAGCCATAAAATCTATATTTTATACATATACATAAAGAAGTGAATGGTTTACATTCGAATAAATTTGATTTTCAAAACCTTTGAAAAATTAGATACTTTAATCTTTGTCACAAGACTTTGTATGGGTTTATGTTGTTTTTTTTGTTTTTTGCCTAATATATCTTTCTTTGTAACAACAAAAGTTTCACTGGCCAGACGTGAAATATATATAAAAAAAGTAGAAATGTTTCATGTTAATTTTTGCAAATAATTATTCGTGCTTTCATAGGTTTCTTCTTAAAAACAAAATACGTCATTATATTTTTGAAGTTGTTAAAACAATTATTGAACAGGCTTATATTCACGTTAATATAATCATGCGTATTTAATTACACCATAAAAGTTTGCTTATTACGATGTTACAGTTTAAGTATTGGATATTTTCACTTATGTGCAGAATATACACAAGAAAAATGTAACAAACTTCTATTTAATAAATGTATTGCAAAGAGTATGTGTTAGCGCCAAGCTAAACAATCGCAATCGAACCCCAGATTTTAGCATTGTATTTCGTTGTTTGGTTGTTGATAAGCCCGAAGCTACACAAAGAGCTATGAGTGTTGTGCCCCTGCTGGTATCGAAACCCGATTTTTAGCGTTATAAGCCCTCAGATTTATTGTGGAGTCGCAAAGACATGAAAGTGTTTATAATAAATAAAATATAAAGTTTTACATTTTTATTTGTTAAAATGTTATGTAACAGTTGCTTTAACTAACAGCTTGTGTAGTTAGATCTTTAAAAACGTTTAGATTTTTACAATTTGAAATTCAAAACGTTTTTAGTTTAAACGAAAGAAATATATATATTTCCAACCATGAACACATTTAGAACATAAACATGTCTATGTTACTATTTTATTGAGATAATTTTTATGACTGGAAAAATATTTATTATATTTCGATAATTACTAAAAAAGCACAGAACCCTTTTATTGCTGTATTAGAAAACACCTTTAAAAATTACAAATAAATAAGATTAATTATTAGCTTTAATCATTTTATCATGGGTCAGTCTTTAAAATCATTATCTAGAATTATCCGAGCAGGTTGAAAAATGTGGCTTTCATCGCTATTAACAGTTATAAGTCATCGATTACGAAAGTCAGAAATGCAAATCTTGTAATATAAATATTATCCTAATATAACTCTAGACAGTTATTCGAAATTTACTTGTTCTGCAAGAAAGGAGTTTCCTAATAAATAAATAAAAACTATATAGGATAAACTAAGAACTGTGTTATTCTTTTTTAATCAATACTGATAATCTAAAATAACACTTTCTCTGGTTTCAATGTATCTTGTAATTGTAATAGAATGTTATATCAACTGAGTAAATCACAAACGAAAACCTGGATGTAAATATTATGAGAAACTTAAAGTGCTGAATTAATGATTTTCAAATGTTTAACAATTCATTTGTATTTCCATTGACCCTTTGCAACTGGGGACAAATACACTCAGATAGTTCATGATTTTTAAAGTATAGCTAATATTTCATGGGGCAAAAACCTAGTTAACCAGTAAACGCACATAGAGACGAGGCTGAAACGACCATAATGTTTCATATGTCCAATTAAAAAACATCTCAACAGATTACAAATGGTGTCGTTTCTAGCTTACTCAAGGGAGTTTTTAAGATTGCGCGATATATAAATTTTTATTTCAATGACAACTAGTACTTATCTACGAATAAATCTACGTGACCGTCTTGTATATAATAAATCTACTTCCAGAGAAGAAAAACAGGAGCAATATATATATAAATGTTTTTTGCACGGATTGTTTCTTTTAAGTTTCGCGCAAAGCTACTCGAGGGTTATCTGTGCTAGCCGTCCCTAATTTAGCAGTGTAAGACTAGAGCGAAGGCAGCTAGTCATCACCACCAACCGCCAACTCTTGGGCTATTCTTTTACCAACGAATAGTGGGATTGACCATCACATTATAACATCCCCACGGCTGAATGAGGCGAGCATGTTTGGTGGGACGGGGATTCGAACCCGCGACCCGCAGATTGCGAATCGAGCCACTTTTGGAAGGAAAGCAAAAACATTATTTGTTTTTTTTTATTTCGCTATGCATGATGAACGTTTGAGTACAAAATAATGAAGTCAATATAAGAAATATCAACCGGGTCTTGAGTCGTTGTTAACTCACTATATAGTGACCTAAATAAATTTATGTGCGTGAATAATATTAGAGCATTGCGCCTAATTTATTATCCAATATAATATATCGGATCAACTGCTATTGAGTAATAAATTAGGCGCAATACCGTAGTGTTATTCACACACCTAAATTAATTTAGGTCACTATATGGTGAGTTATAAAGGACTCAAAAACCCCATAAATATCCATATACTTTTATAGTAGGCCTAATTGTATTCCTTTGACTTGCTGATCCAAGCTCTGTTGATGAGTCTTGAATAGGCGAAACTACAGCCCACAGCAGAGGGTACGGCCAATCAAATAATGCATTAGGCCTCTACGTCACAGATTATATTTTTAATCTTACCTTTGGCGAAAAGAAAATAAATCTGTAATGTAATCACCATAGGAACTGTTTGAGCTTTAATTGTCCTTTTTCATCACAATAATGTTAATATAATAAGGAATAGTCCTCTACTATGCTACAAAGTTGGGAAAATCAAAAACACTTTAACATTACCAATACTTGATTTTGCTAGTTAGATGTAAATATCTGAGATTGACCTACGTTAAATAAGGTAAAGACAAATGGTTTAAAAATAACGAAATTATATCTAAAATCAAGATAGCTTTACATTTTTACTGCGGGTTAAACTAAGTAAATAATACACGATTACAAAGCTCGCTCTTTCTGTGTTATAAAATTACTTGCATTTAATTTGAGAAAAGTTATATTTATGTGTGTGTGTGCGTGTGTATTTTACGAAAAAATAATACAGATTAGTAATTTTTGTGCCTCATTTACTCTGTCAAATCAGTAGTCGATGAAAATAAAACGCTTTTGTTTCAAACTAGACATACGAGCTAAGAGTGATCTTTTAAACGTCTGGATGTTTGTTTGTTTGTTTTTGAATTTCGCGCAAAGCTACACGAGGGCTATCTGCGTAAACATTAGAGATTAATACCTTAACTTTTACAAAGGGGTAGTGGGTATAAGAAACGACAAAGACCTGAGAAGGCTTAGTACTATTCTCACCAACTCAAAAATATTATATGGTATATGTGGAGAGACAAAGAGAGCGAAAGAAGGTGCACGTGTGCCACTGAGGAAACAGTATTCAGGCGCACGAACTAATTCTTCCCATCTGTATAACACCTAGAAGTGACAGAACAGCCCATCCAAACGAAAGACTCGTGTGCCGCCTATACTTATACTGTATGTAGAAACAAAATATACAGAGAATAGTTCCAAATACATTTGATCTAATTTTACTTTATATTAGTTTATTGTATTTTAAAGAGTGAAAAAGCTTTATTTATCCTCAAGATTGCATTTATACGGTTTTATCGAAATAATACGCATGCTTTCCAATGATACTAGGAGATTTATTGAAGTGAATCAAATTAAATTTCTAGAATGTGTTTTGAATTGTACGATAAACAATAGCATCATAAATGTTCTGAATATTTCCCGACAAAATAGAAAAAAAAAGAAATATTTGTTTTTGAAATATCTGGTGTAATATTGTTCCTAACACTTTACTAATGATTAAAAGAACTTATATCATACTGTAATGCCTTTGAATATAAGACGGATTTTAAAAGGTTAGTATGATATTAAAACAATCTATAAGATATTAAAAGTTTCAAGGTATAAAAGTAAAAAAAAAATGCAGAGTAATTTGACTTATAAATGCATTTTATATGCATTTTTGTTTCTCTTTTAGTTTGAAAAATTGTGATTGGTATCGTTACAACTACATATAGAAGCACAATTTCCTAAATGCCTCATCACTTCAGCCGAGTAGGATCAGTTATTACAGCCAACCTAAGTATTACAAGGTTTAATTTTTATTTCATATCATATCTTTTACACTCGGAAAGTCTGTGGTAATAAAAGCTTCTACAATAACATGTTATTACAAGCTAGGCTATTTAGTAAGAAGTTGATGCCTTTCATTATAAATATGTATGTGTGTTTATATAAATATATATTGCTTATTATTAAAAGAGAAGATTAACCTCAGGTCTAATATAATAGGAGTTAGCGACTTATGTTTGAGTTCATCGTCATAATGTTTCAGAGTTATGTTTCTGTTTCTTTCTTCAAAGATGCTAGCTTTACACGTTCTTTGGTTTAGGCTCTTTGGTAAAATAAGAAAAGCTTCTATGGAATTGCAGCTGTAGTGAGATAATTCGCATAATATGGTAATGCTAGTCTTTCGTGCGAAGAAGAAGGGGCTTCGTTAGCACACAAATCGTCTCTGATATCGCATGATGATCGCGAGACAATGAACGATGTGTAATTTATGTTAAATTATTCATTCATTTGTTATCGAATGGAAAAACATGTTACCGTCTTTATTTTTCTGTTATATCTTGGGGCCTTCTTCCAAGCTAATAGACATGTTCTGAGAATTTGAGGATTTTGGCAAATAATAATTATAAACTACCAGCATTGCAGAAGGAATATAATTCCGTTGGTAATCGTGAAGGCTGAAACATAGAGTATAATATTGCAATGTGGATCGAAGGGAATTTGCCCCTAAAAAAAAATCAAATTCACTGGCAGACATACATATTTCAACAACTTTACAACAAAGAACAAGTTGTAGTGCACGTTTCACACAAAATGTGACTGTTACTAAGTTTATCAAAATTCAATTAACAATTGTATTTACATTTGGCATGTTTTCCTTGATCAAAAGGGACAATGGAATTATTATTGTTTTTGTATTTTTTTTAACCATATTATTTAGAAATAATAAAGTTTAAAAGACATAATTAATTATTAAACAGAGACGAAGGCTGGCGAATATCTGTGTAAGAATGTGCAGGGACCTCCTCTGAAATTTATTCAGAAATGTATACTTATACACAAGACACATGATCTAGCAAAGAAGAAATAAATATGACACTTATATATTGCAAGTTCACTCCTGATGATGACGCGGTAAACGTCGAAACATGCGTAGCCCATATTTTAGAACAATTTAAATTGTGTATCGATTTTAGTGTTGTGTGTTATATATTGCTTATTTTAAAATCCTTATTATTAGTTACAGTCGATTACTTTCGGTAACAAAGTAGATTGTTTGTTTGTTTGTTTG
>NW_013665670.1:965779-978143 GCF_000517525.1 Limulus polyphemus | reverse complement strand
ATGTTTGGTGCGACGGGGATTCGAACCCGCGACCCGCAGATTGCGAATCGAGCGCCCTAACCACCTAGCCATGCCGGGCCTTATTAAGTTGGAAAGTTTCATTTATACGGAGCATGTGTCACGACTCAAAATAGTGAAAGATGGCGGCCCACGCCCCCATATTTACCATAACGTTTTGTAAAATCAACACCTTTGGCAGTTTAAATATAACACAAACATAAAACTAGTCAATATTATGTATATATACAGAATATATATGCTTAATTGTTTTGTCACTATTAGAATAATACAATGTTCTGGCAGAAAATCGTTTTTCTTATGCTCTAAAAGCTTTGGCTATTTCACGCTAACGAGGTTCTTGTAGTAAGCTTAGCTAGAAGAAACCATTATTAAAGCGTTACATGGAGACGTATTTCCATAATGTGTTTGTATTTCTGAGGATGAGTTTATGATTTTGCAGTTGGAATTATTGTTGAATGTGAAATATTTAATAAGAACGCATAAATACGTTTCACATTAATCATTCGTAAGATAACCTGAAGTACTGGTATTTACCGAAAACAATTAATGCTACCAGATGAATGTATTTGTTTGTTTGTAATTAATCGCAAAGCTGCGCAATGGGTTATCTGTGCTCTGCCCACCACGGGTATCGAAACCCGGATTCTAGCGTTGTAACTCCGCAGACATACCGCTGTGCCACTGGGGGGGGGCACATGAATGTACTAGAACCTTCTGTATCACATTTCCTGAAAATGAAACAAGTATCGCACACACATTCAGACAAAATAAATTTCCATACATTTTGTTTGCCTGTTCAGGTAAAACCTTTAGCAATAGATACAGCTCATTTTGATACACCTGCGATCCTCGTTAATAAAAATCACATATTTATAAACGTTGTTGAAAAATATTTTCAATATGTAAACCTCGTTCGTTTACTTTACAGATCCAAATACTGTACATAAACATGAAACATATAGGAAACATATGCATATAATGTTTTTTTTATCACTATCTTCAGGTAGTTGTATTATATTACCAGGATCAGACGCACAATCAACTTGACTTAGTCATCATGCTAACGTGCATTGAGTACTAGTGATAATTTCACAAAATTCAGAATAAAGTTTTCATCTGTATAGGTTTTCATAATTGTAATTTTTGCAACATTTCATAGTACATGTAATGGATTATTTCCGAAAATATTGCTTCTAAAGACTAGTTTATATACATAAACTTGAATTCAGATATTTCGTACAGTGAATCTTCCGAATTTTGACCACAATGTACTTGCTTTATTTGCTAAGGTTTTAAATATAAAATTACAACAGTTCGGGAATGGCTTAAAGGTTAGTGTATCAGGATTATGAAATCTATAGTTTCTGTTTCGCGTGCAGTTTCCGCAATAAAATAAAATATAAAAAATTAACCATTTTGCACTTTGGGATCGTGAATGCGTTAAAAGGGTAGGGGTTAAATTCTGCTATTTGGTCAAATATGGTAGCCCAAGAGTTGGAAGTGGGTGCTGTTAACTAGCTGCTTTTCTTCTAGTCTATTAGTTCAAAACTATGGACAGCTATGCTCAAATAACCTAGGTGTAGTGTTGTGCAAACATACTATACAAACATTGATTTGTTTCGAATTTCGCGCAAAGCTACACGAGGGCTATCTGCACTAGCCGTCCCTAATTTAGCAGTGTAACCACCCTAACCACCTGGTTATGCCGGGCCCCATACAAAGAAACAGAATATCCAGTGATATAACAAATATAACGAGCAAACATATATATAAATATTTATTTACTAGTTAATTAAGGAACAATATAACAATAATCTTGAAATATAACAGCGCTTATTTTCTAGAATCACTTTAGCCCAATTAAAATATTCGTACGCCACCTGTTCTTGAGATGAAGCATTTTTTTTTTTATATAAATATACGTTCTTTTGTTCTTTAGATGAATTACCGCAAACATATGAAGTTTGGCATACTTAGTTTTCATTTATGTTCTATATATTTTTTTGTAATTATCTTAAACGAGTGCCACAGAAATAAATCCCTTTGTCTGAAAGTGTGTTTTCAGCTAATGCTGTATAAGGGAAGAAACTAGTAAAACATGTTCTACACCTGTCAACGATGCCAGATGCTTCATGCGTCATGTTTTCTTTTTTTGTTTTGTTTTGTTTTCTTAACAATCCTTAGTGTAGAGAAACTTATAGCTTTTACTGGTCGTATCTCAGCGACAAGAACGTGACCAGTTACGTAAAAGAGTTCAATAAATCTGAAATATTTCAATTCAAAATAACTTTACCGATACCGGTGTCTCCTCAAGTGACCTTGCCTGCTTCATGCAATGGCATTTCTAGTTATTAGCTTTGTGATACCCAAACCTTATAGGGTGTGTGGCTGATAAAGCTGTCGGGGTAGTTTATCGGGCTTTGATACTTTAGTCCTAAGTGGCTTTTTGTATACAGACAAGTATAATGTTTTCTCACCCTTGTTTGTGTAAAAAGAGAAATTGGGCGCCTTTACAGAAACACTATTACAACGTGACTTGTATAATCAGAGCATAGCCACTACCTCTTGTAAGTAATGTGGTTTGTATAATTTGAATACTTAAATTTCAGGACTTGTAGCTAATGTGATTTGTTTACGTTGAAATGTTTTCTGTATTTTGGTAATACGAATTGTAGGATGTAACAGGATTTGTAAGTTCGTGCATGTAACAAGAAGACGAAAAAATAGTGTGCATTTAAGTTTCCAAGCGCTATATATATATATATCTATATATATATAAAGATTTGTTAAAGTCAGGTGGTTATTGCAAACAATATTTAACATATCCTCCATAAAATAATCTATTATTATGTTGTAAAAAAGAAAAATATTAAACTGCCGGTAAATTTAAAAACAAGAAGAAAGAAAAAATGCTAGTTTGAGGGTTTCAGTATTAGGCATAAAATCACTTTACACAGACGATTGCACATGAAAGAAGGCTTAATGACTGTCTGTTTTTACGTCACATTCGGGTTATAGAAAAGCCAGAATTTTCACCAAATTTCACACAAAAATCCCACCCTCTGTGAGCATAAATAAGATGTATATATATATTTCTTGAGCTGTGGTTAGGGTTAAAGTGTACAATCATAAATATTTTATGACAAAATATACATTAACAATTGCAATGTCAAATTTACAAAAGGTTGGAAATTTTTAATCATAGATACTTACGGATAAAAGTTGACTAACAAAGGTATTTTTATAGATCCTATCCTGTGCATACAAATTTGGAAGCTCACAAATAAACGTATTTTGTAGCTTTTGCATTCCAAATTTTGTATTTTTGTAACTCTAAATCTCTGGAACCTGTATTAGAATTTCAATACCAAGCATTGTTTACCACAAGGCATCACGACAAATAAGAATTTCAATAAGAAGCATATTTTTTACAGTTTCCAGGCCTCTGCTTCTCAAATTCTTACTTTATTAACAATCGCATTTTCGTTGCTCCAGACAGCTGAATCCCGGATTGGTATATATGTGTTTGTCTATTTGTTAACAACTTTAAACATTTTCCAACTAATTTTAAAGCATCAATATAAATATAATTTAGGTAAGATTTACATCCATATTATTCTAACTAAATCTCTGACCGACTAAGAATTCCAGGTTCTTTATTGCCAAAGCGGTAAATCAACAGTATGATCATGTTTTGTAACCATAAAATTCTTTACCAGATATCATTCTTTTATCATTTATAAATGAATGTGGTAGCACATAAGTGTTATGTTTCATTTTTTTTTAGCATTTTATATTGTTTCAAATAACTATATAGAAAGCTTCGAACACCGCAGATTACCCTGATTGAAAGAGTAAACTTTATCTGATAAACAGATGGAAAATCCTTCTAAGATATCCAGCAGTGTTAAGTTACTAGTTACGTCAATTTCTTATATAAAATCATGCAAAATCGCCTAGCGACTCAGAAAATATCAAAAGTAAGACATTTTCGCGAGTTTGTTTTTCCTGATTACATATTATTAATATAATTATTATTTTCAAATGTTTTCACTATATTCAAAACATCAGCAATTTGAGCTTATTCTTATACTTCTTGCTGAATAAGTTTAAAAACTTAAAATTTTGTATTATCAAGCACAACATACCCACAATGCTACATCACTAGGAACTACGTTTTGGTAGATATAGTTTTAAAAATTTCTGGCGAAAATATTAGTAAATGTACGACTAACTGTTTAGCAGTTAAATAAAATAACATGATAACTCCTTGATGTGCAACAAATAGCTGCAAAACAAATATGGTCTTTCTTCTGATCCAATAAAATGGACAGATTGTCAGTCACGTGTATAAGTTAAATCCTTAAGTGCTGTAGGAAATTTGCTAGCAACGAGCAAATGAATAAGGTATAAGATGTGAAGCTGATCATCACAAAGTTGATGTTGTATAATGAAAGGTATGAGCCCCATTAGGGTAATATCTTTATATAAGAATCAGTGGTGTGTTTTTTAATAAGAAAGAGTTACATCAAATCAGCAAATGATTAGTAAGATAGAGAAAAGGAAAAAAACAAAAACGGAGAGATGAAAATAGAGGCAGTCAACTAAAAATACGGAGTTGTGCATATATATATATGAAAAGGGGATAGAGTATTTGGACAAGATTTGAAAATATAATAAAACATCTACCGAAACAAATAATTCTACATCAGTTTTGGAAAACAAATATGGATTGTTAATACGGTAGTATATTTTTTTCTTTATACGCCTCCTAATGGCACAGCGATAAGTCTGCAGACGTATAAGGCTAGAAACGGGGTTTCGACACCAGTTGTGGGTACAGCACAGATGCCCATTGTGTAGCTTAGTGCTTAACTACAAACAAACAAAACTTCCTTATACATTTTGAATAATTTCCCAAAAACCTTTTCCATAAAGTTTATGTGTTAGTAATAGAGGTATGAAAAAATAATACTAACAGCTAGCATCACCTCCACAAAGAAACATAACATCACGTTACAATACAAAGCTTCCATTTTCTTTCGATACAATTTCTCTGAGAATCCTTGCATGTCTATTTCAATATTTCCTTCACAGTGATCATCTTGATGAATAGACAGATAAAATACAGATAATGTTGTGTCAATATTTATTCTTGCATATTGTGATTGTAGTTATTGTCTTTGGAAACTTTTGCAGATGATATTCTTTTATTAGGCTGTTGTAAAGCACTTCAGCTTCTTTATCTATTTACTAATATACTTCCCCTTCTTTATCTATTTACTAATATATTTCTATTTCTTTCTTTATTGACCAATACACTTCCACTTCTTTATTTATTGACTAATATACTTCCACTTCTTTATCTATTTGCTAATATACTTCCACTTCTTTATCTATTTGCTAATATACTTCCACTTCTTTATTTATTGATTAACACACTTCCACATCTTTCTTTATTGACTAATATGCTTCACTTCTTTATCTATTTACTAATATACTTCCACTTCTTTATTTACTGACTAATATACTTCCACTTCTTTATCTATTTGCTAATATACTTCTACTTCTTTATTTATTGATTAACACACTTCCGCTTCTTTATTTATTGACTTATATGCTTCACTTCTTTATCTATTTACTAATATACTTCCACTTCTTTATTTACTGACTAATATACTTCCACTTCTTTATTTACTGACTAATATACTTCCACTTCTTTATCTATATCATCATAATTTGCATTATCAATCTCATTTTTATCTGAGCTTCTACCACTAGCATCCATCAATTAATACATGATATTTTTCACTTTCGGTATTTGATACCATATAATTATCATTATTTGGCTCATAATCATCTTCAGAATTATAAATATTAATTTAGCTATCCCATTTGTAGCCTTGAAACTCATTTTACTTAATGAAAACTTTATCGAAACAACCTTCAGACGAATAGTGAAAAATTAAACGAAACATACACTAGAAGTGTCAGCCTTTTATATGTGTAAAATATGATTCAGCATGATTGTTTGTTTGTAGAAATTCGTGCACAGTTACTCGAGGGCTATCTGTGCTAATCGTCCATAATTTTGAAGTTATAAATTTTTTCTAAACGTTTTGGTCACATTAAGCCTAATGATGGACGGAACAAATGTTTTAAAATTAAAAATGTAGCAAAATACCTCTGTTTTTCTAGTAATGAATTATTGAAGTTTAAATGGTGTATCATTTTTATCAATAAATTTATGATTGTACTACTTAGTATTTCTGTAAGTGACTTTTTTATTTTACACAAGTGAGAAGTTTGATATTTGTTTAGCTCTGTTTTTGCAGTAATAAATAACTGTGGTGTCAATGGTGTATTACTTTTATTAATTAAATACCACAAGATATATGACTAATGAAATAAATTTATTGGTTTAAAAATTGGATACTATATATATAATATATAGTATACTAGTATATTGGATACTAGAGAATAAATTTTTATTGCCTAGGGAACTATTCAGGGGGACATTATTGTCAAAACATATATAAAATAACTGTTTTCTATGCAAAATGCGCACTGGTCTATAGAGACTGCAGCAGTAACTGGTAGAATTAATTGTTATAGTGATCGTATTTTTACTGCATTTTCTGTTGTTATTTCTTATTTTATGTTATTTGGAACTGTGTAATCAACAAAACTATGGATTGTCGAGGAATTTGGTACGTGAATAATGTAAACAAATGTGTTTAAATAGAAAATGAGGGTTGGACCTTATCGGTAATTCTGATATTACATAAACAACGTAGTCGTTTGGAACTATCGAATTTTGGCGAAACAGAAATAATAAATATTATGGCCAAATCTTTGATGCCAGAAACAGTCAAATATCATATTCAGGTGAAATTGGTTACACTTTATTTCTGAATAAGCAAACCATGAAGTTGAAAAGCTGGAAAGCACCAGTACAAAAAGCGAAGGTGGCCTATGACAACAAGATGAATGAATAGAAGTAGAACGGCATCGTGTTAACAAGGATGGCCATTGCAGCCAGAATTTGCCTAAATATAGATATTAAGAAAGAAATTGGAATGTACGAGTTTTCCAATATATCCTTTGCACTATTTGCACCTGATAGACAACTCTGTCTTGCAATGATCAGAGCAAGTTCTGAATATCCTGGAGGACTGGGGGAGCTACCTAATACTGTTGAGCATAGTCTTCTTCTTGTCTTGCCCAAATATTACACCAGATGACGCAACCATGCTTTTGGGGTCAGACGTTGAAGTCATTATCGTGGATGCAACTGTGATGGTGTAGCAAATAACATATTGCTAAGGAAAGATGAAAAGCTACATAGACTTTTCCAAGTTGTACATTGAATATTTAAGAATAAAAATTGTTGATTACGATATCGGTCAACTCGTGTTTGACCTCTATGACGTCGAATTCTAAAGCATGTGGAAAAAAAACGATGTGCAGCAAATGTTAAGGGTTCAAAAACGACGTTTGAACAGAATCAACGTCGATCCACACATCAGACGCTACTTTCAACAGTGATTAATGTGATAAACCAGTTTCAAATTGATGAGAAGGTCATTGAGCCTCCAACTCCACAAAGTGGTGCACAATTCCATCACATAAATGTTGACCACCACAAGCAGTCATGAAGAGATTGATACTCACTACTCTTGCATGCATTAGATGTGGCAAAACGTGATACCACCATAAATATAATATCACCAGTTATATACGTATTTGTTCTTGTAATTCATCGTTTTCTTGAACTGTGGAAAAAAAAATGTAATTCTCGACATAAGTGAAAAGAGACGGATTGTATCCCGTTTGCGAAACTTTTGGCAAAGAGGTAGCAGCGACCCTTCCCAGATTTCACTAAGCAACCTAAAAAGAAAGCAACCTAAATGAACTTCCAGAAAGTATTTCCACCAGTGAAGAATGCTTTTATTCGGCTTGGCAAAACGGAAAGACATATGCAGGTTACGATAAAATGTTTAAAAGCATTTGTATGTAACTTGTATCAGCCAAATACAGAAATAGAAAAAGTAAAAATTTCGCTATTAATTGTTTTTGAAGAAATAGGAGGAGGCAGAAAAATGTATCCCCACCCCCAACTCCAGCAAGTAATATGATGCACTCATTTCTGAGTAATGATATAGTGTTATAAAAGCATCGCTTATCGAAACATTCCATCACCAAAATCTAATAGTTGGAAAAATTATAGAGAGATTCCTATTGTCACAGATTTGTTGTAATAGAACTCATCTCCCGTGCTTACAGAAGTGGAAAGTGCAGAGATTTAGATTGCTCATGTTGAAGAGCTTGTGAACAACACACTAGAATGTGCTCATGTGCTCGGATTGTGATTGTACTATTACGAAGCTTGACTTAATCGAGGATCCGGATCATGATGATAATTGCGATGAATATTGATCTGCAGTTATGTTAAAACGGTTTAGTCATTGCGGGGTGTTATTATTATGTGTTTATCTTTAGAGTAAAGGAAATAAGCGGACGTTGTACCCCCAAAACACTAATTTCAACAAAATGTACTTAAAAGTAAAATTGAAAAAACAATTCTCTCTCATTTTCACGATTAAGGAGTTCCAAAGAATAAGAAAATGGGAGTTGCCAGGAATTTACAAAAAAAAAAAAATAATTTCGACACAAATGACCATACATTGCATGCTTACATTTAAGACAAAGTACAAGTTTATATTGATCAATGTGTTACAGCAATAACTTAAGCGTATGTTGATAGAAAAACATCCAAATTCTTACTAGGTTTAAATTAGTAAAACAACGGTGGAAGCCGATTTTAATTTTGTTGGTTTTTACTGATATGATAATTTTTAAACACTACTCTAAAAAAGGGTTTTTCTGTTCAAAGGATGTTTTCTAGCTACTTTTTTAATATCTTGTTTAAACTGTCCACAGTGGGAATACAGACAACTTCTACCAGTAAACATTTTATCACTGTTTCTTAATCATTTTCTTTTCAGTCTCAGAAATAGTAAGAGCATTACTGTTAAGAACTTGCTTCTATATTTCATACATAGTACTGATATCCTTCAACGCTGTTATGATAAAATGAATAAGAAAAACATCTAATTATCATATTTTCAAAACTAATTAGGCTAGAAATGCAAAGAGAACTAGCACATCAAAGTGCCAATAAGAAAACTTAAACAAGTGATACCCGTACAGGACACTTCTGCCAGTAAATAGCCCGTACAGGACACTTCTACCAGTAAAAAGCACAAAATCGGTCTTAATTTGAATGTAATAAAACAATGACAAAGTCATTTGAACTGTCATAAAATTCACTATAGCTCCATTAACAAGTTTTATAACACAATGAAACATAAATTATTAACTATTTTTAAAATCTGCAGATATGGCATACTTTCATAAGATGACTATGGCCTATGTATCTTATATGTGTGTTAGTATATAAAACAGAGACCAACAGGTTAATGACTAAAAACACGGTTTTAAACATCAAAATACGAGATAAGTAAGAGAGTTGGTAGACAGTTAGACAAATACGACATATAATGACAGTCGGATGAGTAAAAAGTAAAATAAACGCAATTTATGTGCATGAAACAGACTTAAATTGTAATTACAGCAGAAAGTTATATACATATTATACATGTCTGTTTGTTTTTTGTTTTTTTAATTTTGTGCAAAGCTACACAAGAGCTACCTGCTCTAGCCGTCCCTAATTTAACAGTGTAAGACTAGAGGGAAGGTAGCTAGTCATCACCACCCACCGAAAACTCTTGGGCTACTCTTTTACCAATGAATAGTGGGATTCACCGTCACATTATAGCGCCCCCACGGCTGAAAGAGCGAGCTGTTTGGTGGGACGGGGATTCGAACCCGGACCCGCAGATTGCGAGTCGAGCTCCCTAACCACCTGGCCCTTATGATGTTCACAGCGACACATGCGCTAATAAGATTTTATTCTTCACTAAGGAGAAATATCTTTTAAAAATTATATCACAGAATGTTTCAACCGCAATATTACACTTTATTATTAATATCATGTTGGATACTTACATATGTCCTACAGTATAGATTTGTTTCTCTAACTGATTTTATTATAAACTGAATTTCATTTTATGACATATAACACTACATCAAATGAATTCATCTCTATACATTACAATAATCACTCCATTATGTGACATCTCTGAAAAAAGTAGCCCTTTTCATTAGTATTGGATTTATTATTTGAATCAGAGATTGCTGTGTAGAAAGATGAAGTTTAACATTATGGAAGAGAAAAATAACATGTTATAAATGTATCTATTTACACTCAAAGAATGTGACATTAATAAATAAAACACAGGATTTGTTGATATCGTATGATCAGAAAAAGTATCCTCTAATTAAAATACCCATTTTGATTTTAATTAGACGATACTGTTTCTGATTATATATGTTTTTTCTGAGAGTATTAATATATACCACTCTTGTCTAGGAAAATAACCTCAGCATGTGACGTTACTTCAGAACGCCAGTTTCCAATATCCAATGAAATAAGATAATTTACTATATTTACAATATTATTATTCATTAAATATTATTTAAAAAAAAACGCTTCAGTGTCCTTTTGCAATAAAAAGTAGCGCAACGTTTTGTTGGGTTTAAGGATTTGTAATCTTTCCAAGCTTAAGCCAGAATTAATATAAGTTTGGTAACTTTATTAAAAGGGCAAAATAAATTTGATTCCAATGAAAATTATTAAAATTTTATATAATATAGAACATCTGATTGAAGGAGATTTATAAAAACAAATTATTAAATACATTGCCAGAAAATGGAAATTTAGGGATATATCTTCACTTCATTTATTTAAAAGTGGTCTTCTATGTCTATATGGAATAAAATACAACGGTAGAAAGGGTGTTTTTCTCTTCGTTTATGATATATATATATATCAAAAACAAAAAATATCTCTAAGAAGTATTAGGGCTAATAGTAGTAATATAATAGTAATAACGACAATAAATTAGGCTTAAGTGAGAAAAATAATAATGGAAGGTGTAACCAAGCTGGGTAAAAATTGCTGTGGTAATTAGGGTAACGATACATAATGGTCTATCTGTACTCTGTCCACCACAGTGAATCGAACATCAGATTTTACCGTTGTAAGTCCACAAACTTACCGCCAACGTTTGGATATCGTTGTGAATTTTATAACTTTCTATATGTATTAAACTATTTAATCTCCCCATCCCGCTGTCTCAGCATTAAACCTAAAGGCTTATAACGCTAGAAATTGGTTTCCATAATGGCAGTGGGCACAGCACAGGTGGTCCATTATGTAACTTTATACATAATAACAAACAAACAATACTTTTAGAGGTATTGGAAATGGATTTACGTTTGATGTATTTTGACATCCTTGTTATTGTTATTACGACAATACAAAACCGTAATGCTCTTTTCACTTTTGATATCGTGAAACCCTTTTTTGCAACTGTCCCAAATAAACTGAAAAGGGGGCGGGTTCATTGGTGGTGGGGTGGGCGTGTGTGGGAGACTAAATATTAATTAGTTGTTACTGAACTGTAAAGCAAGAGTTATTTGCTGTCTTTTCAACAGAACATTCTTGTTAAATGATACATTGGCCTAGGGGCATTTTTAGAGCCACGCTTCTTTTGGGATTGTCATTCTCCTCACGCCATGCGGAACAGTTGTGCGGACACAACAGTATTATCATATATGTAAAATTAGCTGCTAGGTCTGTTCTATGATAAAATAAGAGTGAAGACAAGTAATGTAGTGTGTGATTTCAGAGTACGAAATAGGGAATGTCTAAGTCTAAATTACTTCAACAAAATTTTTACACTAAAGACCGGGATTTTGTAAACATTGTAGTGTAGGTGATTCTCGTATTGATGGCTCAAGAAAACGACGTTCCTAAAAAAAAAAAAAAACTTGCTATTGAAGAAATTCTAGCTAAGGATTTATACTATAAATTTTGAAGAATATGAACTACACATGTTGGTGTAGAAATAATAAATTCATACGGTTGTTTATGAGGTTCAAACATTAAGGCAGATAGAAAGACAAACATATGCTGATGTACACGCCATCTGTTTGTTAGTAGAGTTCCTTTTTTAACATTCTAGTAACGTTTTTCTCGTACAAAAAAATAGAGTTTGCCAAGAGTCATTTCAGAACCTCGCCCAACTATTTTCTGAATGATAGATTAGAACACACCTTTCCTACACCACCAACTGTATACGTTTAATTGTTTTTGGAAAGCCAACTTAGTGTGGTGTCCTAGTCTTTATTAGCAGACTTAGAATAGTATGTAATT
>NW_013665670.1:949325-964779 GCF_000517525.1 Limulus polyphemus | reverse complement strand
TTTAGCAATTAGATGATTTTTTTTAAAAAAAAGGTTGAAAATGTTTACATAATATACTTTTTCTGTTTTATAGTTATATATATATATATATTTGTGTTTTGTATCTTTATACTAACGTGTACTAAAATGTGTATACAAATAATCCGGATATCTATTCTTTGAATTAATTGACTTTTTATCATTGTTCTATTATCAATTCAATAGAACATAACAGGTTTGGTTTGAATTGTGCGCAAAGCTACACGAGGGCTATCTGCGCTAGCCGTCCATAATTTAGCAGTGAAAGGGAAGGGAGCTAGTCATAACGACTTACCGCCAATTCTTGGGCTGCTCTTTTACCAACGAATAGTGGGATTGACCGTCACATTATAAAGCCCCCTACGGCTTAAAAGGTGAGCAAGTATGGTAGGACGAGGGTTCGAACCCACGACCCGCAGATTGCGAGACGAGCGCCCTAACCACCTGGCCATGTACATAATAGAACATCACACTGTAGTGTTATTTTCAAATTGTTGAGGTTAGTTCTAAATGGTTGTCCACCAGTGGGCCAGTGGAAATTCTGAGGGCTTACAATGTTAAAAATCGAGTCTAGATACCCTTGGTGGGCAGAAACAAACAGCCCATTGTGTAGCATTGCGCTTAACAACAAATAACCCAATCAGTGACCATGGCCCCTAATGAACCAGTGCTTGTATCTAGTACGTCCTGACCAGTTAACAATTGTATGTATACCAGGTTTTTGACATCGTGTCGCTCACAATCTTGCGGATCATTTATCAATAGAATGACGCACAAAATTTGTTGTTATACTTAAAAGGTCGGTTTAATGGGGACGTTTATACTTCCACAGTGAAAATACTACTGTGAAAGAAAATTCAAATGATTAGTTCATCCTGATGAAATGTACTTGGTGGACAGGATGTCTAATTTTGTGAGATTGTCACTAGTTAAAAAAGAATTGTATTAAAAATTACAATGTCGACAATCATAAAACATAAATAAACGAACTGAAAAGATCTGTTTCTACTAAAAAAGAATTTATAACATACGCATGAGAACGAATTTTATTGTAAGATGGATCATTCTTTTCACACGTCACAATAATGAAAACGTTACTTGAAAAATAACATAATACTGAGTCTCTCTGGACGAACTGGTTCATTTTCATGATTTGGTATTTAAATGTAATATTCTAGCAATATCTGTTGTCATACTTTATTCTTTGACAACCTAGAAAACGCACGTTAGCAAAAATTGTTTCGTTCGTTTTAAGCTATATCTTTGCTGTTATCAACCAAAGTGCTGCAATGCATATCACACGTGACACGACTTTCTTCTGTCAATAATAAGGAAAGCAGTTACAGTAACTATATATATTATAAGCACTACCTTTGACCTTACGCGTCCTTATTTTTGATAGTGGATTAAATTTTACATATCAAAAAAATAACATAATATATAAAGTATTCATTAATAACTTGTGATCGAGAATAACACTTAAATATTAGAACCAAATCACTAGCAAAGTTACACTTGGTTTTACTAAGATAACTACTATAGTATACTGTTATTAACATATGAATATTAGAACCAAATCACTAGCAAAGTTACACTTGGTTTTACTAAGATAACTACTATAGTATACTGTTATTAACATATGAATATTAGAACCAAATCACTAGCAACTTTTACAGTTGGTTTTACTAAGATAACTTGTATAGTATATTGTTATTAACATATGAATATTAGAACCAAATCACTAGCAAAGTTACACTTGGTTGTACTAAGACAACTTGTTTAGAATACTGTTATTTACATCGATATCTTGGCTACCTTGATATATCTATAAACATTGTACAGAAAAAAACAAATGAGGAACACCAAAGTGGAGTTTCTATTTTATTGCATAACGATAGATTTATTTTCTCGAAATGTGCCTAGTAAAACGATATATGGTACATTTTGATTCAATTTATGATTTTGTATGAAATCATAATGTATTATTTCATCCGTATTAACCTATTTAATTAATGTTTGACGTGTTTTTATTAGTAACAAAACATTACTATTACCATTATCGTATGTAGCGTATATTAAACTGTACAACAGCATGTACCATTTATAATATTATGAGAGACAAAAACAATTACCTATGAACTTCTTAAGTATGTTTTTATAAATGCATTTCGATAAGACTCTAAAAACAATGAAAAATATATGATGTTAAAATTGAAGTAAACCCAATGAACTTAATATTTCTCAGTAGATAATGTTAGTAGATAATTTCATTGATAAAATATCATGTAAAAATGTGCTAACGAAATATATTTAAAAAAACAAGTAAAAAATATACAACACTTAAAAATTAGCCTCTAAGTGGTCGTAATGACTTGCTAGAACCTACTGAATCGCCTCATAGTGGCTCACTAGTAATCCGAGGGCTTATAACGCTAAAAATATGGTTTTGATACCCGTAGTGGGCAAATCACAGATAGTCCATTGCGTCGATGACAATAAATAGTAGCATATAACAATGTATCGAGATAAGTAAAGAAACTTGCTAACAGGATAAAACATTTCAAGTACACTAAACAATTTGATTGTATCAGTCTGAACCACAAATGTGTTCCTAAAATAAGATTCAACTTCGTCCTACTACAGTTAAGTAACCTTCAAAGTATTATTGATTAGTTAAAATAATTATCTGACGTGTAAATATACTTTTTAATCTTTATTATGATAACTTTAAGCTAGAAAAGATGTTTTAAATAATAACAGATAAAATATATATAATTATTTTTGTTAATTTCGATATATGAAACTATTATAGCATAGTTTACTCTATAGTTTATAGTTTACTCTATAAAATACATAAATACCTAGCGTTCTTTTTTCCATGATAATATTCAAGTCTATATGGCGAATCGCCCAATAAAGAAAAAAAAAAAAAGATTTTAAAAGTAACATTTAAAAACATTAAAAAGGGGTCATTTAAATCACAAAAATACATACCGACTCACCATATCATGCCTTCCGTGGCTCAGCGGTAAGCTTGAGGGCCTAAAATGTTGTATTTTGTTGTTGTTAAACACAAAGGTGCTCCAACTGTAATGGTACAATTTAGCAAAATACGAATAAAATAAAAATCATATCCACTTTTTGTGCTGCCCTCTGTTGACCACTGTTCTGACTGAAATATTATTATATTCCGTTCAGAAAGATACCAGTTAAATTACATTAAATTGTGGAAATTGTTTATCACAATTTATTTTATTAGATATATAGGTAGTTTACCTGCTATTCAAATGGCACTGTATAATTTTTTTCTTTATTCTTTAATTGGAATTATATTATCTTAAAACATTAGGTATTTAAACAGCGTGAAATACACAGAGATATTTAATTCTTGCTCTAATTTGTAAGACTATATAAAGTAAACAGAAAGCAGATGCATAAGAAAACATACAACTATTAAGAAAAACAAAAAATTCTTATCTCTGTTATTGAGAAAATTACGATGTTTGATAAGTATGAAACCAAATGCAATCTTGCCAAAGAACTGCTATAAATCCAAAAACAATTATATAGAATTTATAATAATAACTATTCATCATGTTTAAACCAATAATACTGTGATTCAATACCAGGTGTAGTTCTTCTTTCTAGAGCAAACTATTTGTGTTTTCCTATTTGCGACTCAAATGTAAACATATTTTACCTTCCTTCTTTGTACAATAGCATGTTTCCAACTCTTTAAGAAAACGAGAGAATTATCGAGAAAAATACTACACGTAGTAACATTAATGGTCAAATATCGTATTTATCAACCAGTGCCAAGGTAATGTATTCTAGTGACAAATCACAATATATTTCACTATTTACACATGAAAGTGAAATGGTATGTTTTTAAAAATCGTAATGGGATTTTGCCATTATCTTTAAATTGTTATAGGCTAGAAATGCAATATTATGACTTTCTATCATTTTCGACATACTAAAATGATAAACATCATCACTGTCTTCAGTTAAAGCCATAACGTCGTTAAAAATAAAATCGTTATTGTCATATTCATCACGTACAACTTTATCATTGATATTCAAAATATTACCTTTGTAATTTGGCCGTGGTTGTTTTGTTGCAGCATTAATAGTACTTGCCAATACAATTTTCACTGTCCCCCCCACCCCCACGTATCCGGCTTAATTTGGCAGAAACTGATAATTCGTCACATTCACAACTACAACGATAGCATGCTAAGCATTTTGAACATTTAGTTATTTTACACTTGCAAAATAAAGGTTTAATTTCGAACCAAAATTCAAATTTTTTTCGACAGTCGTCGAAGCACTGGTCAGCAGTTTGATCCATCGATTTGGAGCCGCTAGTGATTTACTGCAGCTAAAAATAGGCTAAATCGTCGTCTCGTTAGTCAGTGATATTACTAAAAAAAGAAAGGAAACTGTAAAAAAAACTGTTTCTGCAATGGGTCATTTTTTTCTGACTGCCATGAGCTTAACCAATTTGCAGATACTGGTGGTATTAACTAAAAAGAGCAGACTATCAATGGCTAATATTGTTTCTAATGTAGTGCAAAAGTGCACTATACCTTCTGCTTTGTTTAGTTTTTTTCGAGGCAGTATTGAAATAATTTGTCAGACATAATCATTACTTGGTTCGCTTGTCACTGTAGTATTTATATATTTTTCCTGTCATCTCACTAGAGATGATGGACACTTTGATAGCATACTTCTTTCCTTCGTCAATATCTTCAATAGTAGATTTTGGTAGAGGGTTACAGGTGTTCTTGACCACCTACCTTAAATTGCCTTAAATTTCAACAGAGGTTTCTTTCTTACTAATGTATAAATAGTACATTTACTTCTCATTGTGGACTAGTGAACAACAAGAACATATATGTTGGATATACAAGACTGCTTAGTTTAAAAGTTACAATTTAGTGATTTAATATTTAATGATCATTTGGTTAAGAAGAGTGTTAAAAGTAATTATTTTAAAGACGATAGTTATGAAAAATTTCGTTACGTAACTGGATAAGAGTTGCACGTCGTGTGTGTAATTTGACGTCACGTTACTCTAACCTTCTGTATTTTTCTCGTTGCCTTAAGTGAGTATTGTTACATCATAGCGTCAAGTAGTTTATAGAAACATCTAGGCCTCAGTTGGGCAATGTATATATAGGCGACCAAATGAGTGCAAGTTAAGTGAAGTTAGACTGCGTGATTGTTGATTTAGCTGTAACGGGCGATATTTTAAAATGAGTTTCTCAGTTTAACAGAGATAAGGAGAATAATTTGTCTTTTCAAAGGGTGTTCTAAAGTAATTGAATCCATCTGTGTGAACTTTAACGAAAAGGAGAAAAGTATACAACTGTGGTAACCCACGGGGTAACATAAGTGAATTTATCACTGATTCTATTGTGATAAAAGAGTACAGGAGAAATAATTCGTCTGGTCAATTGGGTTCTAAAGTAAATGCACTAACTTGTGTGACTTTTGACAAAAAAAAGATAATTATTTAGGGATTTAGATACAAATGTGATATCCTATAGTGTAAAGAATTGTTGTATATACGTTTAGCTTGTTTTGAATATATTATTTTAAAACAAGTGGATTGTGTGCTGTCCGTTTATTGTTCGAATTTATCGCCAACAAGTCACAGACACCTACTCTCAAAGAGTCCCAGTCCACATTCTAAAACCTGACAGTATGTTTATCAACAGAATGTCTAAAAATAAATTGCACTGATATCTCATTTCCAGCCAAGAATAGGGTCAGCATTAGTTCATGTCTCATACCAACAATGGATCAAAAGCCCAGCATTTGCGCATGATGTAACTCAGTTAAAAGATGGAACCTTCTGACCAACTAGTAACCAACCCATTCATCTATTTGAGATATTATTAATCCAAAATCCCTAAATTCATAATATCTTAAATAAAACTCACCCTTAAGCACCAATAAAAAGTGTTTTAAAAATTAGCATTAATAACGACGAAAAGTTGTTCTTATCTAAGAACAGAACCCAAGACTATCCAACATCAGAAAATGAATATGTCACTTCACCTTATAATGAAATATCTTCAAATAGCACAGATGAAGACTGGCTGGTGTCCCCATACACAAATAACATCATTCTAGAGTCCTCTACAAAGCAGAACTTGTAGTTACCCTCCCATAGAGTGGCTTATGCTCAGATCCATAAAAACAAAAATCATTAGTCCAGACATCTTAGGGTAGGCATAGCTAAGCTTCCATTGAGAGAAACTCCTGTGCAAGCCAGAACTCGTTTATTTAGCTTTCAGGGAATCAAATACTTTATAAACTTCTAATCTCCCTTTTTATCCTTGTTCTAAGCTGTTGCTGCCTCCCCCCCCCCAGAGTTCGCCATATAGACTTACTTCGCCATACTACAGTAAGCATACGACAGCAATGCTTGGATTTGATATGAAAACATGTTTGAAATATGTTTTGTCAAAGATTAAAACGTTTGTAGAATAAAATCTTCCAGTATAGCAGTAATGATTAGTTACGTTGTTAGTCTTAATAAAATCACAAACTGTTCTCAATCATTAAGTATCCTGCTAGAAAATTTATTTACTTGATTGTTATCTGTTCTTAACTTCCTTCATTTAGGAACCTTGTATTAAACACATAATCGTGGGTAACACATGAATACAATATGACAAATCTGTAGGTATAGTGTAGTAAGGTAATTCGATATGCTCAGTAGTCTGGAAAAAAGCTAACCATTGTAAGGTTACCTCTTAACTAATTGAATCTCCCTCCCTACCATATCACAAATAAGGGGTAGAAAGACTGTGGCTATAATTCAATGTGCAAAATCCAGTCACACTGGTTGACGATATTCTTTCACAATATCTATTATATACCTAACAGTGAAAAGAGGTTCTTGGAACTCTTTTATAATGGTGTATCGTACTCTGACTGAACTTCGACATATAGAGGTATTTGCAGTCAAGAAGCTTTTGTTCCATTTCAGAGTATTCAGAGTATTCTGTGGTTTGGGAGATTAATTATATGTCGTTTTTACTTTATTTGAAGAGTTACTGCTTCAAACCTTGTTCAATAAACTACTTCTCTTAGGGCTGAAATTCTCCTTTTGCCCTGAATTATAGTACCTATGTTCATTAAACGTGAAATTCGCGCTTAGCCCGCAGATACAGTGATGTTGACCTAGAAGATGTAACTCATATCGGTAACGGCTTTTGCACCACATGGTAAGATAAGTTACACCACCAAGCTTCAACTGATTTTCTAAAGTTTCATCTATCATCTTTTAACGCCAAAGACTACCTAATTTCAAACAGCATTGTTAGAATTGTCTCGTACACGACTTTTCTTTTCAACTTGAGTCACAAACGCCTTCATCTAATGAGATGAAACACAGTAAAACTGTCTTTGCGCAAGAATGCTAAAGAGGTTACCGTTTTGTCTTGGCACCGTGTAACATAGCAACGTTTAAATCTCTTATACAAATCACCTACCTTTCCACATTCTTACTCAGACTAAATTGTGTTCATGGTACCAAAACTCATCTGTCATCTTTCACCATTGTGGTATTCCTGATAAGAATGTTCACGAGGGTGATTACTAAAGCCCCACAAGTAATTGAGAATTCGAGTATTTAATTGAAAAGAGCGCATTGAAGTGGCTAAGTAACGAATTAAATAAAGATAGTAGATGTAAAACATGAAACACAAGTCTTTATTTAACATTGATCATTATGAGAAAAACTGATGAAAAGTTCCAAGTAACTGATTTTAAAACAAGTAATGGAACAAAGTTACGTGAATTCAATATTTAAATTTCAGATAATATATTTTTGAAACATGCATATTGGTCGGGCTGTATTTTATAGATGAGAGAGCATACAACAAGGAAGACATCTTCTTTAATAGGGAAGCAAATGACAAAAACTTTAGTTTTTAATCATAAAACTGCCCGTAACTGAATGTATTAAGCATTTGTCAGTCATAATGTTTAATTTCCTAATTTTCTAAGAACATAGTTGTTATATAATCATTACTACTCTCTAAAGAAATATGTAGAAACCACGTTATCATTATGAGAACATTTTCAGACAAATGTAACGCACCGACCTCCCCAAAACAGATGCAAGTGTACATAAATACGCACTTGTTAAAGATTGAAATATAGCGCGTGTCCCCAAAATGGAACGGCTCCCACATATAAATTTGTTGCAAATTTGGGAAAATACTTTGAGAACAAATATTTTCTCAATTGATGAGTCAATCTAGTTTTAATGGCAAAAAAAAACAACAAATAAATTTCCTTAACTTACACATTTCTCAAGAATGAAAGACTGAAACTTACACTTTGTGGTGAAGCAGTTCAAAATTTTCTAAATTGAAGTTGAGCTTTAGCTGGTTTGAAGTTAAACACAAAGCTACACAATAGGCTATCAGTACTCTTCCAACCACGAGTATCAAAACCCGGTTTATAGCGTTGGAAGTCCACATACATACCGCTATGCCACAAATTTAGCTAGCTTAAACCATCAAAACTTGGGGATACCACTTCTCCTTAGATTTTAGATACTTTATTTTGATTGAGTCTTTTCTTTGTCATAAGAACGTTCAGATAACAGAATAAATATTTTTTGACAACTTGCCCTACAAATATAAAATGAATAATTTAGATTGTTTCATGATACCACTTACAAAACAAGGTTCAATCGAATTTATAGGAGAATGCGACTTGTCAGTACGCATGCACTATAATATTATTGTATGACTATTGTTCGGCAAGGCGTGAGCAGTAACAATTCAGATAATCATGGATAAGTTAAAGCACATCTAACTGAAAATTTTATTCTCTTTTTCTATACGTGGTATATACTATTTGACGAAGGGCGTCTGCACGAAATGTAGCATAAAATAAAAGAAAATGTTCATTTAGACATCTGTTAACTTGTCCATTATTACTTTTTATCTGCACTGTAAAATTATATTACCCGATGACTGTCTTTGCCAAGTCAAGTCAAAGAAAATTTATAAAGGTGTATTTCAACAAACACTCCATTCTATTGGCTAGGAACTGATGCTGTAATACTTTTAGTTGATAAAATTTCCATATAGAGTGACATTAGCGTGTAGTGTCTGTCCATACAAAAATAAATAACGATTAACTTACCATTTCAAATCTTCTGAGCAGCAATGTTTTATAGTAAACAGAAAACAAAAGCTCTTTAAATTATTGCATGCATATTTTGAGAGTTTAACAAAAGAAATAATATTTTGTTTTATTTACGAATCTAATGATTTTATTTACCATAGTTAATAAAGCAAACAGAACGAAAAACAAAACAAGGTAATTTATTAAAAAGTAAAAAGTAAATAAGGACAATCTCACAATTCCATTAGTAAAATTTTTTAAATTTAATAAATACACACTAGGAATACAATGGACTTCTAGAATCTTTTGTGCCCCCTTCCAGGCTCAACGATAAACTTGAATGATTATAACGCTAAAAATTGAGTTTCGATACTAGCGGGGGGGAGCAGCGCAGATAATACATTGGGTGGCTTTGTGCTTTACAAATAAACAAACTGATATTTTGTTGACTATTTTACTTACAGTTGGTTATCAGCACCTTGGATATGAGCAGTTCCTCCATCAACTAAATCAGTTAATAGCGTAAAGTGCTGAAAACACAAACTAATATGTTTTGGAGATTGTATGGGTAGTTAATTTAAAATTGTGGCAAACCGTTAATAAAACAAGACGGTATTTGGTATTTTTTACTCTGAATGGCAATTTACGTGACGTATTAGCCATATGGTAAGGCCAGAAATTTCAAGGTTCAAACATAGCCGTATTTAGTTTGCAGTTTATCATAATTTAGAGTTATTGAGAAGAGGCAGAACAGCCAACCAGTTAACAGTACCCGCAGCCTACTTGCTTATTTTACATCAAGTAACAGGTGTCACGGTTATAACATTCCTGCAGTGTAAAGTGCTGAGTGTGTTCAACAGTATATTGTGTCATGAACCTTAAACCTTCCGATACGCAGCCCAGTTCTCTAATCACTTGCTGTTGATCGACCCGAAAGGAGATGAGTCAGAAATGTTTTTTGTAGAAGGATGAAAAAAGTAAGCATAAGAACCAAAGAAACAATGCTTTTTTCTGTACTATGCTAAGGAGCACATATATGATACGCCACTAGGTGACTATTAATTAAACAAAACACACTAAATACACCAATAACACTAGAAAAAAAAATTAGTATAGATCACAACGTGTTAACGGTGCGTATTGTGGTTGAAGCTAAGTTTTTACTACAGAGAGATAAGTCAATAAAAGGTGAAATTAACAATTCGAGCGAGTTTTTTAGGTGTTAATCTAAAGCCAGTCTTATCACTAACTGACAGACCTTCGCCTTTTTCTCGCTTCGGTTTCAATTCCTAGACGAAAACTATCAGAGAAAAGCACAACTTTATACTGAAATATACAATGATATGAGATGATTATTACAGATCAACTGATTCGTAGAACCGCAAAGAAGAGAACTGTGGTTAAATCCGCTGATAATATCTATAAATAACATGCATCTCAACAAAATTATGCTTTTAAAGAGATAACACATGTCACATACAGAGGGTTGATTACGTCTTGTTGAAATGATTTTGAATATACAAATCAGTAAGTCACGTATAACAACCACAGCTGATATAAAGTCGCGTTGAAATGGCATATATCAGAACTACATTTCGACACTGTTTGGCTTTGCCTACGTAGTGTGATGCCACCGAAAAATGTCCGCTTTTGGGAAAGGCATATACCAGTCTTTTCCGACACAAAATATTCATAGTCTTAGATCATTAAAATATGTTCAAATCAGGGATTTAGCATTTCTAAGACAGGGATGTCCCTTGTGTTTAATGGCATTGGAAAACAAAGGAATATGGATCAACTTGGTGCACCAGAACCATTCAGATATAGAGAACTGCAACAATTGTTACTCCAGCAGTGGTATCAAAGTGGAACGTCTGGTAACAGGTGAAATTCCGTTAACACAAATATTAGTGGCAAAAGCCGTTCATGTGCCCCAGGAAACAGTAGGCAATATAATAAAACACGATCTTCGTCTGGAAACAAAGTCAACAGGATATGAGTTGACCAAGAAGTTTCCATTCGTACTTCCTATTCAACCAGCGTATACCGAAAGCATCTGTTAATTATATACCATATGAAGAAATACCGGTAGATTTCTCTATGACCAGGCTGTTGAAACTGGCGTTGGAAAACCGTCGTCCTCGAACATTAGATGGATTATGGAAAACATTCATGGAAGAGTGGTGTGTTTTGAACATGATAGCATTACGATGGAATATATTTTAATAGTTACTATACATCGTCGTCAAATAAATCATGACCAGACATGGTGAAATGGGCATTAACAACACGGTGAGGCTCCAAAACCGTTTAATTACAACCTACCCCACCTCAAAATAAGAACGCTATTTGTTTCCTAAGTAGCCTTCATTTGAAAAGGAAGTATACATATGTATAGCTACATATCAATAGCTGGTGACAATTGTTATATTGGAGTACCTCACTTTCTATGGTTGGAGTAAAGTGTTTGCTATAAGATAACTTACTAAAATATTCATTATAAACAACATCAGTTTATTAACCATTCTATGAACATACGTGTCATCGGCAGCAGAAACAAAAACTATACATTTTTGAGAAGATTAATACAACATTATTGAAAACATTAAACGTAAACAATGACAAATTAATGTAGAATATAATGTTAACATTTTTATTAAGTATAGATATGCTTCTATTATTGTCATTGTTACCTATAAACAATAGAAAGTCAGTTTTACTGTCGTATAATTCAGGTGATGTTAGCTTAATGATGAAAAGCCTTTATAATAACATTTTCTTTTCCCCATAGAAAATCTCAACATTCAACTCGAACTAATTTATCAGGCAGGTTGTAGTACTGCAAATGTAGCGATGGCTCGGATTGTTCATCGAAATGGTATTTTATATATCTCCTCAACTTTACTATACTACATAGTGTTTCCTTTTATAACAATATCTATGTAATGACTGAGTTGCAAGTTCTGGGAATATCTGTAGATCTCATAGCAAAAAGTTTGAATTTTTGTTCTTCTTTCTTCTGCTTTTTGCCCCCCCCCCCAGTGGTACAGTGGTATGTCTGCAGACTTCTAATGGTGGGCAGAGCACAGATAGCCCTTTGTGTAGTTTTGTGCTTAACAACAACAGCAATATTCTTCTGCTTTTGTTATTACGTGATAACTAAAAAATCAAAACAATGGTGTCAACCAGTTTCTCTGAAGTGACATATTTTGAAACGGAGTATCCGCTTGTATAACTAGTATTAATAACTAGTAGTGATTTAAAAACATCACAATTCTAGTGTAAACGATGTTATCCTTATCCCTTGAAGTTAGCTTTCTTACAAAAATTTAGTGTTCCTTTAAAAAGCTTAAGTACAGGGTGAAACAAGAATTACCTGCCAATAATAGATAAACAATAAATATTATAGTTGGAACCTCATTGTATTTAGAACTTCGTTATAAATACAACATTCCCATGTCTATTCAGAAACTGCATTAAAAACAACAAGCAAACAAGTAAAGAAAAAACTTGTCCAATAAAGAAGTAAATGTAGAGATGGCTAATATCAATCATTCAAAAAGAATGAAAAAAGGATAGTAAGGATGGCATTTGCATAATTCCTACATAATAGCACAGGCAATAATTAACATATAGCAATATATATAACTATTCAATTTCAACTGAGTTTAATTTATTAATTTTTTTTCTGTTAACATTCTACTACGCTGTGTGCCTGTGATAAGAATATTAAGCCAATTTAAATTTTTAAATTACCATCTCTTTGAGTGAAAAAAGTATTGGATGAATGATACTGTTTGTATGAGTTTTCACAAAACCTTCCATTTAATAGGACATACTTGAATACTTATTAAACACAAAATAAGATATCTGAATACTTATTGAACATATGTTCCGAACGTCGTCTATTGGTTAGCTTAACGAACTGGAGATCCAAGGGTCTAGTGGTTTATGACATGTTGCTACCAAATACACTTTGCACTTGTAGCTGTGGGTGCACATGAGTGATAGTCATCAGGCTATTCATTAAGTTATGGACAAATATGCCGGATCGTATTAGGGATCTCTGACATGGCTGTTTAGTCTATTCTGTGCACAAGATGTCGTTCAGGTGGGAAGACGCTAACAATTAAATATACGTATGTTAAAATCATTATCGAAACCGTAAATGTTACTGTTCCAGCGCCAAGGGTCCATGTCTTTTGATCTGTGATTTACATCTTAGTTGTGTACACAACGGTTATGCTAGTTATATTTTCAATGTATTGGTCTGATGATTAGGTGCATTCAGCTCGATCTGCAGGTTACGAGTTCGAATCCACCACCAAAAATGCTCGCCCTTTCAGCCGTGGGGGCGTTACAACGTGAAGGTCAATCTCACTATTTGTTGGTAAAGAGTAGCCCAATAGTTGGCAGTGGGTGGTGTTGACTAGCTGCCTTGTCTCGAGTCTATCATTCCAAAATTAAGAACGACTTGCGCAGATAGCCCTCGAGTACCCTTGCGCGAAATTCAACAAACACAACAAATGTAATCAGATAGCTAACTTGGAGTAAAATTGTACTTATCAAAGGGTCGAGACTTGTTAACTTATATATATATATAATAATTTCATTAAAGTTTGAAGGTAATAAATCTATGATTAGCAATGGTATTTATCAAATTACCATATAAACTGAAACATACCATTGGAGATTTTATTGCATGAGAATAGCCCCTCAGTGGCACATCGGTATGTCTGCAGACTTACAACACTAGAATACGGGTTTCGATACCCGTGGTGGGCAGAGCACAGATAGCCCATTGTGTAGTTTTGTGCTTAATTACAAACAAACAATCATTCGAATATTAGAATTTCTTTGCAAAACAGTTAAGTCTTCATTTTTTTTCATCTATCAGATTTAAACGAAGTTCTAAGTGTTGCAATGTTTTAATGTGTAAAACGTTTTTCGAAGAAAAATCATTTTGTTTTCATATATAAAAAAAATAAAAAGCTTTGAGTAAGAACTATTTGTAGAAATTAGATATAAAGTAATTATGAAAACATAGTTTTAAAGGCTATTACACACAGTATTTTTTACTTATTTACATATTAATATGTTTGTTTGATGTTGGATTTTGTTTTGTTTGTTTCCTTCCTTTAGAGCAAAGCTACATAGAGCTATCTTCTGTGTCCACCGCGAGGAATCGAACCCCAGTTTTAGCATTGTAAGTCCGTAAACTTACCGCTGGGCCACAGAGGGACGTTTTTATAGTCTACGGAAAACACGATCTAAATGTTTACCAGAAAAACTATTTTCATACTGTAAATTAACTAATGTGTTTCAAACGTTAGTTCTCAAATGTGTTTACAGTCATGTCAATGTGCTATGCTAGTAAAGTTAAGGAGCTGTTGTCACCCTAGTCTTTCCGGAAGTTTATGTTTTTGTGTCAAAGATGATGGAGTAGTTAAGGGTGTATTTTGATATCTTAGATAAGCAAAATTCACTGGAAAGCTTACGATATCTGTAACTCGTTTCGAAAGCTTTCCCAGTGTTACCGAGGGTAATTTTACAGGTAAAGAAGTATTGTTGATTTCATGCCCTTTGTAGCTATTCAGCTTCTTACCTATGGATGTTAAAGTCATTATGTTACGGTGGCGTTAGAACCTTTTTGAGGAGAACTAATCAGGCTTAAGTCGTTTCAAAACACATCGGCCTCTCCTGTGGTTAAATAAATCGTTTCGATTCCAGGTGCGGCTTGTATGCTGCGGTTTTGTGTTATAAATCTGCAAGAGAGCGCCATTCATCATTATAACTAGGGTGTGAGACACGGTTTTTTTACAGCCTTTTAGTTTGTTGTGTCATTGATATTTTGAGTTTTTTCGTATATATAAAATACGTATTTTAATTTCAAAGTTCTACAGGGCAAGTGAATGAAACGAAGGTACAAACTACATGATAGGATTAGTAGAATGTATTCTAGTAAGGGAGATATACTCATGAATATATAATTCCCTTACTAGAATACATTCAAGAAAATAGGACTCATACAGTTGTGGGGACAAACTATTTATCACATGTAACATTTTCTACGGAAGTTTTACTCATGAAATACAGCTAAAATTTAAAAATAGAGAGCTAGTGTGTGTGTGTCTTAAAGTTTACAGGGCCCCACATAGCAACTGTAGTGTGTGTGTGTGTGTCTTCAAGTCTACAGCGTACCACATAGCAACTGTAGTGTGTCTTCAAGTCTACAGCGCCCCACATAGTAACTAGTATATGTGTGTATTCAAGTCTA
>NW_013665670.1:942352-948458 GCF_000517525.1 Limulus polyphemus | reverse complement strand
TAAAGCGCCCCACATAACAACTGTAGTGTGTCTTCCAGTCTAAAGCGCCCCACATAACAACTGTAGTGTGTCTTCCAGTCTAAAGCGCCCCACATAGCAACTGTAGTGTGTGTGTGTGTGTCTTCAAGTCTACAGCGTCCCACATAGCAACTGTTATTGACTAGCCTTACACCAGTCGTGAAAATGAAGTTGATTCTAACAAAACAGAGACGCAATAAAATTAAAACATGTTACTAAAACAAGAATATTGGAGTGACCATGAAGAAAACTTCTCTATCAAGGTTTGCATTACAACTCCATTACGAGAACATCACTGTAAAAAGAGAGTAATGTAATTTAAGATGGTAATTTCAATACACCCAACTAGTTATTACACAAAATCTGAGTTTACTACACCATTTCTATTTGTTTAATACATCATTCAACCTCCTCTGTGTTATAGTATGCTGTTAAAATAGTCGTCCAGTTGTATAAACAATCTTAAGTAACGACGCACAGTATTTGATATCAATGTACGTTAGTCACCTAGGGTTATCTAGACGTGCATAGCATAGTTAAAGTAATCCGCATAGTTCATGTGGATGTCTTTAATTGTAAGAAGTTTCTAATAGTTAATCTCTAGAAAACTTAAGTAACAACTTATACTTTTACTATTGAACACTTAAAATAATTGATAAGTCAAGTTTCTGAAAACAGTTTGTTTTAACCAGTATATTGTAACGTAATCATGTTGGGTTTAATTTTTCTATTCACAAAGGGTTTTGACCATTGAATTAAAAATGTTTGCTTATCATTTCAAGTGGCTGTTTTTAATAAGATGTTTTATTGATTTTCGTATTACTTTTTTTTTCTATTTCATTAGGAAAATAATCTTACCAAAACAGGCTGCAGACAGAGCAAAATAGTTTTTAGATGTGGGATATTGGGAGATATTATTTTCAATTTTTTTTTATGTTATACTTCGGAATAGGCCCTAAATCAGATAGATGATATATAACTGTTCTAGATCCTACGTTTGCAGACACCTCTCTTAAGATATATTCTAACAGTTCAATTCTTAGCATATGTACATAATAATAATATATGTGTGTGTGTGTGTATTCCTTCATTAGTAAAAGCCTCCGTTCTTATATTTTCTCTGCACGATATAAATTTTCAATATTCGAAGAAATAACTGTAACAGTTACTTTTACTAGTTAAAAAGCACGACTATGTTTTATTGTAGTATATATTTATGAAGTATTATATTATTTGCTTTTAGACAAATTATTTTAAATAAAAAAATTAACAAGGACGTAGGGAGTTATTGTTATTTCATGGTCTTATTTCTTTATATGTTAAAATTAGCTTAGCTATTAAATTAGCTATCTAGATATACATGTATGACAAAAAGTGTCGTAGCTTGAAATGCAGTAATTAATTTAAGGGCAAGGTATTAAAAAAATAGTTCACACAACGGCATGTGGAGAACTCAGTACATGTTCTCTGTGCATGATGAATGAATATTCAAGTTAAACATTTTATATTGCTAATAAGGACTGGTAGTCCAATACAATATAATTTGGTTGTGTTACTCGAAAAGCGTATGCACTTCAAAAGCAGGTAGAAAGTGCAAAACATAAAACCATGTGACATGATATTTCTTTATGGTAAAGCTACTGTGGTTATCTGTCGTTGTTGCTAATTTTGAACTTCCGACCATAGGCAAGGCAACCAGTGGCAGCACCCACCGCTAACTCATGGGCTAGTCTTTATTATCAAACATTGGAATTTACCATTTCAATATTTTGCTTTTTAGGTTGAAAGGGCATGCATTTTCGGTGCTGGATTTCAATATCGCGTCCCATAGATTGCGAGACAAGCACTCTAACCACCAAGCTATGCCAGGCCATAACATTTCAGTACTTAACATTTTAGATTTTTCATCATTAACAAAGGTTGCATGAAAAAATAACAATATATATGGGGTTGAGCACGTTATATCAAAACTATTATGAATATGCAAATTAGCAAGTCACATAACAACCACGGTCGGGAAGAAGTCGCGGTGGAACGGAATGCATAAGAACTACATACTGAAATTATTCGGCGTTTCATGGGTATAGTGTGATGCTATTAAATACTGAGGACTTTTGGTAAGGGTATGTAATAATCATTTCCGACAAAAAGTATTCTTACACGCAGATCATTAAAATATCCCAATACTAAGATATCTCTTATGCTTTTACATTGTAAACAAAGGAATATTACTCAACTTACGGAACTAAGACCATACAAATAGAGACTTCCAACAAGTCGTACCTCAACCGTGGTAAGCAAAGTTTTGTAAGAGGTCAGAATTCACTAACATAGCGGTCAGTGGCAAAAATCTTTCACGTGCCCCTTGCTACAGTATGCAACATAACCGAGAAGGATCTCTGTATGGAAGTTAGACCAACAAGGTATGAGTCATACTTCCCATTCAAATGTCGTGTGTATCGAAGAGCTCGAGAACGAAACAGGTATTCAGCCTATTCCATAAAAAGGCATTCCGGTAAAGTCGTCGAATGCAGCGTCTATGGGTCGCAAAGAAATTGTCGTCTTAGCACATTATATAGATTATGAAAAGCCAGCAGTCATGGATGGTGTGGTTTCGACATGACAATCTTACGACAGATACTATGCTGCATGCCTATTGTCTTCAGATAAAGCATGGTGGCTGTGGCGATGTGGACTGAAATGCTATGGTGAGACTCCAAAACCGTATTAATGTAACATACTCCTACCTCTGTATAAGAAATATAAGCACAAATCATATGGCATAATATGGTTTTACGGTTAATATTATGAATTGTGAACTCTATCTATATATTTGTGAAGATCAATGCAAGGAGCTGTATCTTATTCGGATTATTTCAAATTTTTTTTTTGCTTGTTGTTGAGCACACAGCTACACAAGGAGCTGGTTATCTGTGCTATGCCCACCACGGGTATCAAAACTAGATTTTTAACGTTATAGACCTTCAGATTTACCGCTGAGCAACTGGAGGGCATTTCAAAGTAGCTCGTGCTGTGGTATTGACAATATTCATTTTGGATGTCTTTAATCTTATACAATATATTTATGGAAAAAAAATTATTAAGAATTGTGAATTTATAATACGTAATAAGTGAAAGTAAGTTTCTTGAAGTCATCGAGATTGCTGAGGTGTTCACGGAATAACTGAAATAATGTTAAGAATATTCAAGCATTATATTAGAAGTAAAATTATAAGTAGTTAAAACTAGTCATCACCACCCACTGCCAACTCTTGGGCTACTCTTATACCAACGAATAGTAAGATCGACCGTTACTTTATAACGCCCCACGGCTAAAAGAGCAACCATGTTTGGTGGGATGGCAGATTCGAACCCGCGACCCTCAGATTGCGAAACGAATGCCCTAATCATCTGACCACCATGTTAGGCCGTTTAAAAACATTGATTTAATGCATAACAACGTATAAGTATATTTCATTAACAATAAATTTTAAATCTCATATGTGTGTGAATTATGATCAATAAACAATAACTTCAAACAATTCTTTCGGAGATTTCACACGAAAGTTAAAAGCAACATTATGTATAATTTTGCATAAAAGAGAGCAGGTGTATGCTTAGTCTTATTAATGTATATAATTATGTTTTACTTTACACATCCACTGATATCTGTTTATCTATCTACTTTTGTATTCACAGCAAAGGTTTTTAGCGTTGTAAGCCTTTAGACTTACCGTTGAGCGATTGGAGGGCAAACGTTTAGTCTACGAAGCAAAGCAATTTCATATTAATCTTCAATAATTCACAGAATCCTATAACTCTATTGAAAGTTATTCTTATATTATTAACCAACGTTATCCAGCTTTTATATACATTCTGAAAAGCAGAAACTGTAAACTGTTTTGGAAAATTTATCATGCTTTCAGTACAGTAAAGTTCCTAAATGGATATCATGTCAACCTTTATGTATTTTTATTGCACTTTTAATGTATATTATGTTAAGAAGAAAAAAATAGAAGCACAATTTCCCACCCTTTGTTACAAATGAGTTTATATTTCATTCGTCCAACGCACGGGGGTACGCCAGCTACTTGTGTTATATTTTCTAAGTTATTTTAATAAACATAAACAACATTATGGAACTAGTTTATAGTTTGTTTGTTGTTAAGCGCAAATCTACACGATGGGCTATCTGTGCTGAGCCCAACACGGGTATCGAAGCCTTAAACTAATAACGAAAAGAAAGACAAGCTGTTTTCTATCAAAATAAAATTAGATGGGGATCCAATCCCTCCTCACGACCTTCCTCATATCGTCCTGTATCACTGTGTCAAGTTTGGTGCTGATTGATCAAGAAATGTGGAAACGTATAAGGAACAGATGACTGAAAGGTGCGAACAAACAGACACAAACTTATCTTTATATATTAAACAACAAATTATTGTGTTTACTTTTAACTGGATTCGGCTCAGAATTGACGTTTCCGCACAATTACTTGTGTATACTTCCATCAAAGCAGGGTATCAACTTACACGAACGACTTCACGTGATGAAGGTACGAGTAAACAAACATGCGCAAACATCGTTCATGAGTCTGTCCTACTGTTAAAGGTAAGCAGTGAGTAAAGAACTGACTTGTAAGTTTGAAATATAATTTACTATTTAAGAGTTGAATAGTTAAATATTACAAACCAGTGTAATAATTTTTATATTACTAAATAACAACATAGCTACAAATTCATAGATTTTTTTAGCTAAGCATAAGCTAACTATATATTTATAGGCCTAATTAGGCTAAAATCAGTGTGATATCTTTTTTTAATTAGATTTGGAGAAAAGCTGTATTTATTCATAAATTAGTTGATCGCTTAACTCGCAACAACTTCGATCTCCTAAAGTTTAAAATTAAAATAAAAAATGGCCGAAAAAAGAAAATTCAATTAAAGATTTAAAAAGCATATTTTTTTATTGGTTGAATGAAACAAACGATATTTGACTTAAGTTAAACAAAAAATCTAGCGCAAACGAACCATCATCTTTTCCATTGTTCAACATGTGATGGTTTCCACAAAGTTTTACCAACAAATCAACATTAAACGTGGTAATATGAAATACTTTTAGTAATGCGTTAGGATTTGTAATGTCTGTTAGCTACTTGCTATTGTTGTAACGCTCTTCTTTCGTTGGACTGGTTTTTTAAAACTATTAAAAGAGGTGTTAGAACCGGAGGTGCTGTAGCACCCCTAATTTTGCATATTTGACTTATAAAGCAACTGTAATTTATCTTATTACGTTAATTTCCTGGGGCATGTCCCCGGATCCCCCTCCCCTAGATTGAACTGCCTTTGGCAGTAGAGGAGCTGCTTTAAGCAACTCCTTATACTTTCAATCTCTCAATGTAAAATCTGCATGTGTAGCCAAGCACCCACACTTTCCAACTCCTTCCTACACCACTGATTAGGTGAAAAATATGGCTAATTTCTGTTCAAGTAACAATAACAAATTTGTTTCTTTATTTATTAACGTTTTTACGAGTTGCCTTCACTTGTACACTGTTGTAACTTGTAGGTGTAAGTTTACAAATGATTTTCAAAATTACTTGTACATGTTAAGTAAATAACTGAATATATGCAAAAACTAGCACGAATCCAAATACTTTTCTGACACAAAATCTTCACTGATTGATACTATACCAACTGAAGGTGATATAGACTCATTGTTTCGCGAATTCAATACTTGCTTACTAATTGACTAGCCCTCTGATGTTTTATGCGTGATGCCTCACTTCTAGATATTTGTGGAAGTTAGTAAATTCTTGACTCCAGGTTTAGAATATTCTAGGTATTCCGGGCCTACTTTTATAAACTTTTGAATCCTATTGTCATACGTCCTTTAAGTAACATTTAAATTAAAGCTTTGAAAATATAGCTTACAAAACTATAAACGCTATAAGTGCTCAATATTATGTGGCCTGTACTAATGCCACATTAATGCGCTACAGCTTATTGTTAAGCATTAACCATAAGTTATAATTAACCTAAGACCATACAAAGGCCGGCTTACTACCTACCATGCTGGGTTGTGGATC
>NW_013665670.1:926112-941373 GCF_000517525.1 Limulus polyphemus | reverse complement strand
GAGTGCCTTAACCACCTGGCCATGCCGGGCCATAGGGTATCTGACTTGGCTTTATAGTTTTAACTCATGTGTTATATGAGGTATAGTTTACGTTGAAAATACCAATAACGAAACATACTATTTCGGATTGTTTATTTCAAACATTATTCCTTACAAAAGAAAGGCTACTATAGTTTTGGAATCAGTAACTGTGATTCGTCTCTTATCCTCCGCAAATATATTTTAATACTCATTAATTTCATCTCTTTATATTTGTCTAAACCCTGGCCAAATGCATTTTGCTTATGGTCAGTCTATTTTATCTTGTTTTAATAAGCTCTACATTTTATTTTAATAAAATCTATATCCTGTTGATTAGGGCACTCTACTTTCATCTGTGGGAACGTTATAATGTGACTGTTTGTCCCACTATTCGTTGGTAAAGAATAGCCCAATAGTTGGCGGTGAGCTCCTTCCTTCTAGTCTATCCCTTCAAAATATTGGACGGCTAACGCCGATAGCCCTCGAGTAGCTTAGTGCGAAATTCAACAACAAACAGATCATTAAAATCTTTATTGAAAGGCTTTTAACCTGTTATGTATTTTTTTTACGATGAGATGAATATTAATCTAACCATCCATTTTGATAAAAGTTTCGAATTGTTTTTATTATAGAAATTAACATGTTAGTAATTTTTGCCTTAAGCCTTTTTAATCGTGTCATTTGAAATAATGTTAAGTAAAAAAAAATAACAGCTAATCTTTAGACATACTGAATGCCAGCATATTAGTTTGGTCTAAACATTCGAAATGAAAAAATAAGAGAAGAGATTCGTGGCCTTTTTCAAACCTCCTACTCGTGGTGGGCAGAGCCCATTGTGTAACTTTGCGCTTAACTACAAACAAACACACCTTTTTTCAACCAATAAAAAATTAGTTTTATTCTTTACAAAAAGAATTAACTGAAATATTAAATTTATATACCATTGCAGAACCATGAGAATTCCCTTTTTTATTACATGAGTTAATTACAAAACTAAGTATTTAATTTTATGCAAGATATACCTAAATTTTAGAAATTTATATGATTAGTTGTCACACAAGTAAAGTATAAATGTAAAATATAACTATTATTGAAAAAGTAGACAAATACACTTTACGTGAAACTCTAAGTGTATAATACAGAGAATTGTAGTTTTTGCTAAAAGATAGAAATTATACAATAAAGAGTATAACACACATCACAGAAGAAAGTATTTCACAATCTAATTTGAAAAACAAAAGATGTTTATTGTGAATAATGAAAATACTATACATGTTATGAGCCACACCGAAAACTTGTGTGCTCTAGAAACAGTTAGTCTTTGTAAAATAACTTGTTTCTGGAAAATTTAGTAACAGAAAAATAAGATAAGTCTTCGGATCCACCTTTTTATTGTTGAAGTTAACTTTTATAGACACTAATGGCTAAAAAAAAATGTTGAGTTGAGCTGTTTACGCTATTGAAGCTTGATCCAGTGGTGCAGACATAACTTTGTCAATCTTTTTATGAGAAAATACAGTTATTTTTCATGGGACACGTATTTGTGTCTCATGTGCAAATACGTGGAAAAAGTATAGGTGAAGTACTGTGTAATCTGTAACGACATTTTCAAGACACTTCTTGGAATCCCTGCCCTAGCGTTATACCACTCTGTGACGCCGTCGAAGATGACCAGAGTACCTTGAACTTCACTTGTTGACCACTCGTGCTCATGGAAATGATCCAAAACAAAACTTTGGTGGCTTATCTTTTTGGTGTCTCCGTTTTGTCTGCTAGGTGTGCTAGAGCTAACAGCAAAGGCGACTAGCAGTCGCACAATTAAATCTTTAACGTCTGCTTCTTTGCCAGAGGCAAGCTAGATCTTCAAGTTTTATCTTTAACGAGCCCGAGTTTTAACTGTTGGCTTTGTTTTAAAACACATCATTAAAATAAATGTTCAGACAGATGTAAAATTTATGAAAAACAAGACATGACGGCATAGTGTCGTGTCTTCAAAGCACAAAGAAAATCCCCAAGGGAATACAAGCTTCATTTACCTGTAGGTATAGAATCCACAACAATGCATATGCATGACACAGTAAACAGTAGTTACCAAATCTATATCTCCATTTAAATAGTATATACTTCATGATAATAAAGAAAAGAACATTAAATAAAACAAAGTGATTTAAGACATAGCCTTACCCGCAGTTCTGTAAATTCTCGGTTATGTATATATATATATATATATATGTGTATCTATAAAACAATTCCGAGGAATAATGTTCCAATACGATGTTCCATCTTCTGGCATTAACAATATATTTTGCGAACACAACTGTTGGTTTAGCTGTAGTAGTTTGGAAAATTCGTCATACAGCTCTTTAAGTTTGACTGCATGGTACATGGTCGCTGCTATAAGTGATTATTGTGTACAGTTCTGGTCATTAGTTTAAAGTTCATTTGAAATTAGTTACTCAGTTACAGAACATGTATATCTTACTTAAAGTTAAAACTCAATCGGGACACAATCTAACCTGAACTTAGCTAAAGAATCGTGCATGTGTATTTATAAGAAAACTTTGAGCTCAAACTGCTAATAATGTTCCTCAAGTTTACCGAGAGTAAAGTAATAGCATGAAGAACAGTGCATTACTACGTTTAATTTATTGCAAGCTTTTGTGCATTAATATTAATTTTGTAGACTACAAACACGCTCTATGTAGAAAATTAATGACTTTCAGGAATCCCTCAAGCTAGTTTTATAGAAATAGATTTACCTGTAAACCACCGTTACAAAATATAACATCACAAGACGGCAAATCTGCACTAGGATGTATTGTTTATTTCGCGATCTTTAAAAAAATCAAGCTATGTCAACAAGCAAAAACACTCTTCTGGCTGTCATATTTAGTTTGATATTGGAGCCTACCGAATATATGGCTACAGTAATCTTACTTGGTTGATATATACAATTGATTTAAGAAGTTTTAATTTAGCAATTATATAATATTAATATCTTCATACTATGAATTTTCATTATAAACTCAGGAATGAAAGAAAGAGTTAATCATTAAAGTCATGAATACTTGTTTCGAAATTCATATTGGCTGTGATTGTCACATGACTTACTGATTTACATATTCAAAATCGTTTTAATAAAACGTACTCATTTCTCTGTATCAACTAGGTCTTTAAGAAGACCTAAATATAACAAATTAAAAATAAATTAAATTAACAGAAATAATTATGCTTAATAACAACAAAAACGTAACAATCTATTGCATTGCAATAATTGGACAACTGTAACAATCTATTAAAGAACTATAACCAATTATCAAAACAAGTCGCGTTGGAATAGCATGTAGCAGAACCAAACTTTGACATTGTTTGGCTTTACAACGGCAGTGTGATGCCGCCGAAAATTTATCACTTTTGGTAACAGGAAAGAATACATGGACCCAACGGTCAGTCTCAAAAGCCACCCACGTATCTCATACAACAGTAGGCAACATAATTCATAAGGTTTGTTTATTTGTTTAGCGCAAAGTTGCTAGGCTATCTGTTCCCTGTTCACCACATGGAATCTAACTCTGGATTTTAGCATTGTGCGTCTATAAACTTACCACTGACTTAATGGGGGACAATTTAGAAGCATCTATTCCTGAAAAACAGCTACAATTTACGTGAATACACGTTTCTTCCATAAGATATCCGTTTAATGTTACATAACTCAAGCAGCTGGAGAATTAAGCTGGTATTATCCGTGTATTCGCTACGAAGGCATATCGGTGAAGTTGCCGGACACAGCGCCTATGAATTTCTTTTTGATCGGACTGTTAAAACGGGCATTGGGAAACCGTTGTCTTCGTACACTAGATGGATTATGGAAAGCTAGCAGGGAGGAGTGATGTATTTTGGACAAAACAGCCTTACGAAAAAGAGGTCCTGTTGTTAGGTAGGCATGGCTGGACGCAGCGACACGGACAAGAACAGCGTGGTGAAGCTCTAAAATTGTGCACTTAAACCAGTACAAGTTCTTCAACATATGAGTCATTCTATGTTTTTAATCTTTAAGTACGTTTGCAATTTATTTATAGAAAGTGGTTTTATAAAAAAAACAAAATCTGGTCATGATCATAACTCGTGGATTCCAAGAAAGACTGACTGATTTGAAAAAAATGCACAAAAAAAACCTTGTCTGGTATGGCCTGGTAGATTAGGGCACCCGACTCGTAATTTGAGAGTCGCGGGATCAAATCCCATCACCGAACATGTTCGCTCTTTCAGTCGTCGGGGTGATATAATGTGACGGTCGACCCCACTATTCTTTGGGTGATATTTACTAGTTGTCTTTCCTCTAGCCTATCACTTCTAAATTAGGGACGGCTAGCACAGATAGCTTTCGAGTAACTTTGTGCGACATTCGACGAACACACTATTTAATTGACCGTTGTCCGAATCTCGTCAAAAATGTAAAGTCATTGTCACGCAAACTGAACACCGAACCCTCCTAAATACTATGTTTGACTCATATTGAAATGGAAGTAAATTACGGGTTACAAAGTACGTTACTGAATACTTGGTGCTAAGAGGGTGTGTCTCAATTGTCACTTTCTTTTGTAATAGCATTCGTTTAAAGATGGTCTTTGGTCTATTTTACTGGTAGATGTTTGACAATAAATCGTCCCCAGTCCAAACAGACTCAGCCTCCATCAGACAGCGGTAAGCCCACCACCTGCGCTTACAAAAGCACGGCAGGGAGCGCTTATGAACTTGAACATGAACTCCAGTCTAGATCATCTTCATCTTGCTGAAGAAGAGAACTCTATGTATAGATGAAACATTTAGCTGTTTAATAGCGATATGAATGATTTGGCATAAAAATAAAATTGTTCAATAAATCGGTGAAATTAGTTTACTTACTTTTAGTTTGTTAGCTTCCGCGGTTCAAAAACCTTTTCTGAGATAATGACAAAAGTGCAATTAAATCATATACTATTCCATTCTTTGGTTCACAACTAATTTTCTGTCCAACATGCCTGTCCCTTGTAAGTTATATTATCTTCTTTTCTCTGGCAGCTATGTTTCTGCCATATTTATTTAAGTTGAAAATTTCAAGCACACCATAAGTAGTATTTTACGAAAATCTATTTGCTGATAAAATAATTGACAATAGTAAGCCCATCACGATACTATTGTTTGTATGTTTCTTATTAAACACAATGTTACACATTAGGATATCAGTGTTGTGCTCACGACGAGTATCGAACTCCGACTTTTAGCGTTATAAGCCCTCGGACTTACTGACAATGCACCATGTGCTCATCATAATACGAAACATGAATGATGAATTACACAGTCGTATTCTTGAAGTTTAACCTTCAGCGTAACAGGTGGAAACTAATTGCGGAGTTTTACCTTTATACAAGTTTGGAGTAAGCTTTTGTAAAAAATCAAATTATAAACTTTTCCTGGAGTTATTAAATATTTAGTTGTTAGAATATTTATCCTATTTAGTACACGTCAGTATATACCATGTATGATAACTACATAAAATTTATATTTTAGTTTTAAACATTTTGGTTGCATTAATTCTTTCTTCTTTTTTTTTTGATATTTGTAATTGGATTTTGTTTGTTTGTTTGTTTATAGTTAAGCACAAAGCTACACAATGGGCTATCTGTGCTCTGCCCACCACGGGTATCGAAACCCGGTTTCTAGCGTTGTAAGTCTGCAGACATACCGCTGTGCCACTGGGGGGCTTGTAATTGGAAATATAAAAGTTACGAATTTGATTTTAAAAAGTCACATAGGCTATGAGATGTACCTGATGAAGTTAATAATATATTCCTAGAATAACTTAATCTGTGGGTATTCTTTTTTGATAAAACGATTGAAAAGGATGTTGCTCTTGGATTATAATATTTAATACTGGATATGCTAACAGATAATTCGCTCTCTCATCTACATTTGTTAAAGTACTGTTATGTTAAGTATATGGTCATATTACGTTCAAATGAGTCTATGTCAAGTTGCAAGTTTTAACCTAGATGAAAATATCTGAATGCTCTGCAGAATGCAGACATTAACACGTTTCTTAATCATAGGAGGCCTGTCCATAAAATTGCAGCTGCCTTGTCTGATTCAAATTACTCTTCACTTCTTTTTCTTCATCCAGTTTCAAAAGTTGTCAATCCTTAGCTCAGTCCTGAGCCGTAAATGTGTCTATTCAGCAGCTCCTATTGTCGTTAAGGATGAATGAACCCAAACAATTGACAATAACAAACATCAGGAAGGTGATTAATAAATAAATATGAAAATAGAGGGCACTTTTATTTAGTAACCTTTGTTACTAGATCAAGCTAATGACGTACGTTCTTTGATCCACTATTTATTGTAGTCCATCTTGTCTTCCCATTGAATACGTTACGTTATATTCTGCACCTATGTATCTTTTTTCAATTAGTAAGATTTGATACCACTTAAAAGCACAACATTCTAAGGAGTAGACATCCTTTCTGTCATAACAAAATACGTTTTGTACAATAGTTTAAAGGAAGAATGTGATTCTAACGGAAGAACTTCAATCTCAATACATCCCCACAAATATTCCTTCGCAAAGCAATGCAGTCTGATATACCTCAGTGTACACATACTACACTAGTATGCTATGTTCCATTACTGAAAGAAACAATGTTTCCAAACTGATATGATATTTCTTGAATACGTTAATAGCATACTTTAGAAAGACGTGGTCTGAATTTTACCTTCTTTCATTGCAACAACAACTGCCTTTCTGCCTTAATGCAGAAATAAAACCGCGAAAATCACATTAAAAAAAATTACGATTCTTTGACACCGGAGTTATAAATAGCGATGTAGGGTAGTTAGAATTGCTTCAATTGAATTGATACGTGAGGAAATTCACTTCCCAAAGATGTATTATTCATTTCTTCTTTTTTTATAATTCTGGTTGAACATGAGTGCAACTTGTGTGTGTATTTCTCAAAATATAATGTTTGTTTGTTTTGAATTTCGCGCAAAGATACACGAGGGTTATCCCTAATTTAGTAGTGGGAAGGCAGCTAGTCATCACCACCCACCGCCAACTCTTGGGCTACTTTTTTACCAACGAATAGAGGGATTGATCGTCACATTATAACGCCCCCACGGCTGAAAGGTGGGCATGTTTGGTGGGGCGGGGATTCGAACCCGCGACCCACAGATTGCGAATCGAGCGCCCTAACCACCTGGCCATGCCGGCCGTAAAATATAATGTATCGTTATATATGTTAACTTTGCAGGAGTTCGAATCTTTTTTTATTTAAAAAGTGCTTTACTAGCGACTGCTATTAAGCTCATTTTATCAGGAATTGTTTGTATATTTATTAACAAAGAAAACGTTAGTTCAAGTATTCGTGTTCCTATCATTTCATTGATATTACTCTTGTTTCCTGTTTTAAGAATATATACTGTGTTCAAAATTATACTCCAGAATCTGGCTTTTCTAGTTAAGTTGATTTTTTTCTATTATCTTTAAAATCTACTCACTCCACTGACTTCTATTTGCTACTAAACATATGTACAAGATGTATTATTCTTAACTTTGTGTAACGCAAAGAGGAGTTTATTACCAGATATTTCTATAAAGTAAATAAAATCACAACCTTTATCTGGCCCGGCATTGCCAGGTGGATAAGGCGCTCGACTCGCAATCTGAGGATCGCGGGTTCGAATCCCCGTCCCATCAAACATGCTCGCCATTTCAGCCGTGGGGGCGTTATAATGTGACGGTCAATCCCACTATTCGTTGGTAAAAGAGTAGCCCAAGAGTTGTCGGTGGGTGGTGATTCAAAAAACAAACAAACAACCTATATCTCCAGAATGTATCTTTATTAACTCAACATTTCGCTATTACAGCTTCGTCAGGAGCTATAAATATCCTGATGATATTGACAGCTCCTGTACACAATTTAGTTAATTTCCTTAATTACGCTACAAAATGTTCAAACACATACACACTCAGATATTCGAAAAATATTTCCCAGTTTACTTCAAAATGTACAGTGAGGATTTACTGTTGATTCATGCACTTATATATATAACGTAAATGTGGGAAAATATATTTGATTGCTGGTGTTATATTATCACCTTAAAGTACGCTGATAAAAGAATAAAATATTTTTAATGTTGATAGTTTGTTGGAGAAACTTTGTGTCCATTCCGTTTCTTTATGCATTTATTGACTCGTAGGAAGTATTGTATTTGTAAAACATAAGCTGGGTATTTCACGTGCGTCTTAAAAACAGAAATATATACATATATATATATATATATAGAAGTCTAGAAGCGTTCTATAATTGGCTAAACTACGCAAGTCACCCGTATATTCGCTTGTAAAGGGCATGACCCATAATATAAATACCCGTCATATGCGAACGGAAACCGCAGCCAAGCGTTGATTTGTGGTCCAACGTCAAGTCTTTGTGTACCCACAGGAAATCGAGCGAATGATGCGATTACCAGTCATGTTCACTGGGAAACCGAGCATTAAACTGATCAGCAAGACTTGAATCCTATCCATCATACCTTATGTCTCTGTCCTTGATGACTTCGAAAGGTGGCTGTTGAGACCCGAGTCACGGTAAAAAAACACTATTAGACAGGCCAATATTTTATTTGTTCCGCCTCTTCTTTATAAGCTTATATTACGAAACGGCACCCGTGCGTGTCCATTCTTAGTTAGACCGGACGACATTAATGTGGTCAAATTTTAAGTCGTTAGACAAGCTCAGAAAAGACCGCTCTCAGCAGGACCATCGTGCCATGTCTGTGTTTGGAAGTTTCTCGACGATCTACTGAACATGCACAAAAACTGGGTCTACTGATGTCGTGACGTAACCAACAATGTCTCTTTCCGCTTTTGACGTGTTGTGTTTTGTGGGCAGTACCTAAGGTGACAGAGGGAGGGGTGGTTTTGACTTCAATATCAATGAGCGTTTAAAATTATGGCGCGCTCACAAAAAAAAGAGACGCGTATTTTTCAAAGCGTTTATTGACAAGTTAAAAATGGGTCTCACCTTCCAAAATCTTAAACTTCCAGATGAATATATTGATCACGTTTTCAAAGTAAAGTAAAAACGACCTAAATATTTTGTATTGTAAATATAGGAACCTTTTTTTACTTGTTTTGAACTAGGTTTCGTTAGAAGTTTCGATAAAATTTAAGGTTGAAATTGCAATATTGTTTTATAGTCTCCATTTTGGGTTATTTCAGAAAATTGAAAATCTTTAATATTTAAATATTATTATTATCTTATTTCACTTAAATTGGGAAATCTGGGGGATGAAGTTGTTGCTTTGAAGACTTTAAGAAGATAGTAAGTCGGGCTGTATGCAAAATCAATATCAAAATTATGCTAAGTCGTCTGAAAAATAGCTATTCACCGTTTTTTGGTGAAAATGACTTCCAAATTAAACCTTTTAAATATCACGCAGACACGTAACCTACAGTGTCACAAATGTTGTTTTGATGTGCAGTTATTAGTAAGCATAAAAGATAAATACTATTTATACATAGACAAAAGCTGACTAAAATTGTGTTGTGTTTTCCTAGTTGAAGATGACTTATTTGTTCCTCTCCTTGCAACTGTTACTCTCTGTAAGGTTGACACCTTTTGATGTATATATTTATATATATACATATATATTGTTTGTTCTAATGCACAAAGCTACACAACGGGCTATCTTTGCTGTGCCCACTGTGAATATCGAAACCCGATTATTATCATTATAAACGCTCAGACCTATCTTTGAGCCATCGGTGGGTTGATATATAGAGAACACTTACTCAAGCATAGGCTTTGTGACATTAATGCTGTTATACCTTTCATAATAATATTATTCTATGAACATCGGAGGATTTTTGAAGCACACAAAATAATATACATTAATAAAACCATATTTAGAATTAATTTATTAGAATGATCTTGGTAAATTATGACACTCGAAGAGTTTCCTTTCAGAGAGGTTTAATTTTATCAGTAAGTTTCTTATATGACATAAGCATCTGAAATAATATAACACGTCTGAATTTAACTTAACCTAATAAATAGTTGATTTTTGCTATAGTTGTAATATGATTCATTTGGGTATTTGGTGATAAATGTAAACTTGTGAACGAACTTATAGTAAAAAAACTAATCAGTTTTATCATTTCTGATCACCGATCTTCCTTAAAGTTACGTAATATTCAGAGCCTGCTCTTGATATTTCAGGAAATAAAAAAATGTTCTTAAAGCATTACTATTTTGTGAAATACGAAAAGATAAATAGATTGATAGGAAGCAGTTATGTAGATGTTTAGTGTGCACACCTTTGGAAATAAACATCCAGACGCATTGTGATTAACGTGTTAAAATTTGGTTTGAAACATAATATTTTAACTACATAGTCGAGCATATTATAGAACATTCGTATTAAACGATACAATGTTTTCATTTTATTTCATTTTTTTTTATATTCGAAATCTATGGAATAATCGCAAATTGTTATCAATTTTATAGAGCATCAAAAATCTTTTAGATTCTGTTAATTTAGAATTATTTTAACAAGAAACGACAGACGACATAATTTTTCGTCCCTCAATGAGATAATAAAAAAAATGGAGATCGTAGGTAATACGATCTCTCTTTTTGATTAGTATACAACAATATATAGTCGTTAAACTGACACTGTTACTGACTTTTCTGTCACGTTTTATCCTGAATGAAGTTCTAATTACTGCAACCATCGAAAATAGGCTTAAGTTATTTTAATTAAGGCTTCTTTACATATTTACAACTTAACCTGATCTTTATTGAGAAGTTTTGTGTAGATAAGAAAAGCTTGACTAAAGCAAACAATTAAAGAAAATGAACGTTTATTTCTTATTATTATGTAGATTATTATTTATGGTGTAAACTGTAAGTATGAGTATTCAATATTTATTATTATGGGATGAAATATGCATATACTCATTTATTTATTTATAATACTCATTTATTACGAACAGTGCTTGCGAAATATGAACTTATCGTTAAGTCTTCTTGTCATTTTATATACATAAATTAAATATTTTTATAATTTGCAAAAGGTATTAATGATACAAAAACTGTGAAATCACTATCTTTGTTGCTCGCTTAACACATCAATAAATACGAGGAATTTTTATTACCTTCTTAATAAGAAGACCTACGAAGACCGAATAATTCAAAATGATTTTGTCATGGTCTGTAAAACATAATTGTCATACTAAAGTAATTGAACTTTTAGGAATAAGTCTAGCTACAGTTTTTGTTTTAATTATATAGCGACGGTTAATTTTGACGACAAACGACAGTTTATTGTTGAAATCATATTTAATTAGATTTTTATCAATACTCATTAGTTAGGTTCTCTTTTAGGTTGTACATTATTCATAATACGTGAATTATTATTCTTTTTACTTCAGTGAATAAGGCTATTGTCTTTGACCACAATTCAAATCATTTTATTTTATCATATAAACCAACTAGTTCATCATCGCTGACATCATCGCTTTAAAATGAAAACAGTTGTAATGTCAGATACATTTTTCTGTCTATCTATTACTTTGTATTCAAGTTTGTTTGTTTTGTTTTTAATTATGCACAAAGCTACACAAGGGCTATCTGTGCTCTTCTCACCACGGGTATCGAAACCCGGTTTCTAGCGTTCTAATTTCGCAGACATGCCGCTGTGCCACTGGGGGGCATCGAAGTTTGAGCGCTACAATACACAAGGTACATTTGTGAACAAACTACACCACATGTGACTTTTTTAGTCTTATATTCTTAAACTATTTGTAGTTGGTTTACATATTATATCTAAATATCCGTATGAGCTATTTTAATTATTTATTATAATTTTTAAAAAAAATATTTTATTCGTATTCTACAAATCAGAACAAAATATTAGCAAATTTCGTCTTCACTAAAGGTTTGAAAAAATAATTGTAATTATTCTTAAATTATTGTATCATTTTCGTATATACTAATGTCATATTTCAGTGCTTCGTTTCACATTAGAATTATATACAGAAAGACCACTGTAGAGTGAAATTAAGAATAACACATTTTTAAAACATTATTATATTTATAACTTGCATTTTTACAAATATTTATACGTTTTTTTTGTTTACAGTTAAGCACGAAGCTACAGAATGGGCTATCTGTTCTGTGTCCACCGCCGGTATCGAAACACGACAAACTCACCGCTGTGTCACTGGAGGGAAAGAGTTATAAGAACAATATAGTTAGTTAATTTTGAAAATTTTTTCAGTCCTGTTAGTTTCCTTAAAATATTTCTTTAACTAGTTGTAATAACATTTTCTTGTTTCGCTTCTTTAAGTTTACTTACCATTCCAAACCCTTTTCTTTAAGTTACAAACATGTTGTTGATAAAAAGTCCTGTGCAGGTGTAAGCTAGAGCATGGTTTGCCTTGCATACATACGAACTTCCCCTGGTGTATCAGCGGTAAGTTCACGGAGTTAAAACACTAAAATAAGGTGAAATGAGTGCAGATAGCCCATTGTGTAACTTTAAGCTAAAATAAAAACCCACAAAGTGACAAGAGAAAGACAGAATATTTTGGTCTTTTAAAAATAATTTAGTGCTCGATTTTATTTTTTGAAGCATAATATTTTACACCTTTGGAATAAGTTGGTTGAATGTTTGCACATATGTTTACATTGTTATGAAATTATTTTAAGTCAATTATAACTCTTTTTATTACAAATAAATATTTTTTTCATTTCATTTATAACTATAGCTTAGTTGAGTGATGCATTTTTATTTCAGTTCAGCTAATATACTGATATATTATTACACACACACACACACACACACACACACACACAATATATATATGTCTTTTAGGTTTTAAAAAGCCTTCCTGCAACCATAAGATTTCACAGACAAGACATCAAATGACAAGCCCTCAAGGCACTCCTAACTGTGAGACTGATAGATAAATGGATTATCTCGCAGTGCCATAGTACCGAAGGAGCCAACGTGTGTCATGCAAACTGTGGTATAATTAATCCAGACTTTCTGATAACTCTGATTTTCCGATGGTTTCAAGATGACACTGTCTGTGTTTAAACAATAGGGTATGTTCAGTTATCAAAGAGCTTAATCTTGAACTCAAGGGCATCTTAGTGTTCTGTACATATCAGTAGATTTGAGTGTCGAAAAGCCTTGCTGCCAGGGGTGTCGAAAACCTATCGCCGTTCTTTTCCGTGTTCACTAGTATATGGGATACTTTATATTCATTCTTACTACACAACTTTTGCTTTTTCTGTCTATCAGCTGTTCTTTGGCGGACGAACGAACAGAACAAACTTCCTAACACAGGAAACCATCCGTCATTCACTGACGGTGCAGACTTTATCTGGACTTGGTGTTGATGTTTACGAGTGCCAAGATGCCAAGATCCGCTAGTAAGGCTTCTGAATTGGTCAAAATGTTTATACCTCTTGACAGGTCTTGCCGTGAGTACTCCTTGCTCCAGTGAGGACTAACGTGAACAAAAGACTGATCTCCCTGTACATGTTGATATTACTTCGATAATAGTTCAAGACACAGCTGAATGTAATTAATGACACGACCTTCACTATATGATATAACTAAACTCTATTGCACATATGCCATTTTATTTGAATGTGTGTAACTGAATGTCATTACAGGACATGATGAAATATTTTAATCAGTTGGTAACCCTAAATCATAATACATTTGCTTAAATGATGTTTGATGTTTAAAAGCCATTTGAAATAACTGTAAAAAGGTGTCAAAGTTTTAGAACAACAACGTAAAAATGTTTAGGTAAACATATATATATATACTTTCTAGTCAATATGTGGGAACTCATGTTAATAATAAAAATTCAAAAATCTCTCAATTCCCAACTCCAAAACTTATATTTCCGTGTAAGCACAGAAACTGGCTTTTTCTAAATAAAAGTTTCTCGTTTTTGTAGATGAAAACTAAAATAACTTAGCAATGTTTTAAAATAAACGTTTTACATAATGTATGTATAGCTAAGCGTATACGTTAAAATATAAATTCGTTTCCTTATCACTATTAATTCTTACTTTACCACGTGATAACACGTTATTAATTTGATACAGAAAGTTCAAATATTGTAAGCATTGCATATGATGTTTGCTTACATCATGTATCACTGAATTATTCTTTAAACAGATCTTATTAACATAGCGTAGTTAGCTTTCTTCTCTTTAAGCCTAAGTTTTTATAAATGTATTTTTAATTTTGTTATCTCTTATTTCAAAGGATGTTTCTTGGAGGAAGTAGTATTTTCACCGTCCTTTACTATACATTAGTCATTTATTAGTGTTTGAGAAAGAATATTACATCTCCCACTTAAGCTGTAATATTAAAACTAAAAGACCACTAATAGAAAAGTATGTGATAAAAATCTTAGTAGAGTGCTCTTAAGTTTCTCAGACAAGTTGTGATATGGCTAACAATATGTTGGGGTGAATATAAACTATACCCTGAGAAGGACTGAAACCGATCATGCCTTATACTTCACCCAGCGACTTTTTCTACGACAAACAACAAAAGTAAAAAATGTTATGGAGCATTTGAAAAAATGAAGAATTCAACCTATGAAATACTTTTTTACTTTGTAGTGCAAAGTTTATAAAGTTTATCAACCACAAAAACCCGTTGAATTTAGAGCAAGATACTAAAAGGAAAGTTCAAGAACCTTCTCAGGGGAACAATTATTGGATGTAACATTCGTGGCATGGGTGTCCCAGCCATTTCGCCCTTACATATTCAAATTGAAGTCGAATAAAAGTAATATGATGAAACACTGGAAGACCAATATATGTGCATACGTGAAATACCGAACTTTTTGCCCAGATGTTACCACTTTTTAGTCCCCCGGTGGGACAGCGGTAAGTCTCCGGATTTACAATGCTAAAATCATGGGTGCGATTCCCCTTAGTGGACATATCAGATAGCCCGATTTGGCTTTGCTATAAGAAAACACACACAGACTCCACTTTTTAATTTATAATAATTTGGGGAAAATGTTGTGAAATAAAACTACAAATTTATAATTAAAGTAACAACCAGGACATTAAAAGTAATTTACGTTTTGAGGCCATCACAACAACTCTGTACTAGAATCGTCGTGTTGCTTAATTACACAGACCGGATTGCACCATA
>NW_013665670.1:900881-925112 GCF_000517525.1 Limulus polyphemus | reverse complement strand
GCCATCACAACAACTCTGTACTAGAATCGTCGTGTTGCTTAATTACACAGACCGGATTGCACCATATAAATTGCTCATCAGGGCCGTGAATGCAAGATGTCGGTGTTCAAGTTGCTTTGAGTGAAGAATTTATAGTTAAAGTAACAACCAGGACATTAAAAGTAATTTACGTTTTGAGGCCATCACAGCAACTCTGTACTGGAATCTTCGTGTTGCTTAATTACACAGACCGGATTGCACCATATAAATTGCTCATCAGGGTCGTGATTGCAGGATGTCAGTGTTCAAGTTGCTTTGAGTGAAGAATACTTGAAAAGTCGTCATGTAAAGTGATTATTCCTGTGCTTCAAATTTTGCTTTTTGTGGAGTGATCTGGGTTTGATAGGAATCTGAGGAACGTTTTGTAAGTAACTGTATTATCACAGACTTGCAAATGGTGTTTTGGAGATGGCCTACCAGTAATAATTAAAAAATTCAAGTACATATTGTTGTACTGCGACATTCTCGACAATGTAGTGCTTCATGCATCAACGAATTTGTATAATTGAACACAAACTATTTATTATATATTCAATTGGTAATAAATGTTAGTGATATAGACCAGAGTTGGATTAAGATAAAGCCTTACTCAGAACGCAAAAAAATGGGAGCCCAGAAGGGAAATTCAACATTCCCATTTCGAGACATTAGGAGATATATTGTATTTTTCTTAGAGAGATATTTTCTTCTAAAGATTACACGTCTATTTTACACGCTCTTTATTTTATTTTATCAGCGTTTGAATTTCCTAATTCAGCTCGTTTGTTTTTAGTCAAATATACTTACTTATATATAAAAAGAGTATGATATTTCAACTTGGATATAAATAATAGAATGTATGAATTTCAATTTTATGGTTTGAAACTTACTAGAGAAATTGTTCGCCGTTACTAAAATATTATAACAGTTGTACAGATGGTTGATTACGTTATATCAAAACGCTTTAGAGCCTCGTTAAAGTCCATGGTGTTACGTCCGGTCATGCTGTTTCCGATCACCGTACATCTTGATAATAGCCCTGCATTTTAGTTTATATTGTCAAAGGCAGGGTCGTAAAGTTTTCATGCCCCTTTCAACAGTCCGAACGCACGGATATCGGCGACTCGACCCTATGTCTTCGTATGGAAAAGCATGAATACTCATTTCATTCTCCATCTGCTTGAGATTTAATGGGAAGTATGATTGAAAGCCTTATTCTAATGAAACTATACGTTTCCAGATAGCAACTCTTCTGGATTAGGTTGTGTACTGTTGCCTGATGGCTTTTGACGCTGATCTTCGTGTTCAAGAATTCTCACCTGTTACCACGGCTTTGGTACGACTATTCCTTTGTTTTACAGTGCCATTAAATACAAAGAATAATCACAGTCTTGAAAACTCAAAATCACCAATCTGCAACCATCTTTATGGTCTAAATGTATGAATATGTTGAGTAGGAAAATGGTGTTACATATTCTTCCCTGCAGCGATTGACTTTCGGTGACACTACTCTACCTACAAAACATTGCAAAAATGAAATTCTGATATATATATATATATATACCATTTTACCAAGACTTTATATCGGCTGTGATTGTCACGTGACTTGTTGATTTACATATTAAGATTATTTTACTATAGCATACTCAATCCTGTATATAATGACGTATATTTACCAACATAGAGCTTATTTAAATAAATTTGGTTTTAACGTTGGTTCACAGAATAAAACTGATACATATTTACAGTCTGACGGTTTAACTCGGGACACGCAATTTATTGTTTTTGTGCGTGTAGGTCTTTAAAAATTGTCTATCGAATAGTTGTTCAATTCTTTAAACATTTCAAAGTTATAATAGTAGTTAGTGTTCTACTGTAGGCAATTGGTAGTAATAAGTGTATCATCCCTGCATAGTATTATATTTTGTGTCTGTGGTTAGGTAAACATTGATTCACGGGTAATAAAAAGTAATATGTGTGTTTGTGAGTTGTTGTGATACAGATAACTTATTTACTGATATAAATCAAGTATAAAGTGAAATAAACAAAAGGAAACAATACGTCATTCCTCCATCATTTCTATTTGCTTAAAAAATAAAGAATAAGAACAAAAAGCAAACTTTAGTATCGGAATAAACTAATTCAAATTAGGTTTGTTTGTTTGGTTGGTTTGAATTTCGCACAAAGCTACACGAGGGCTATCTGTGCTAGCCGTCCCTAATTTAGCAGTGTAAGACTAGAGGGAAGTCATCACTATCCACCGCCAATTCTTGGGCTACTCTTTTACCAACGAATAGTGGGGTTGACAGTCACATTATAACGTCCCCACGGCTGAAAGGGCGAGCATGTTTGGTGTAACGGGGATTCGAACCCGCCACCCTCAGATTTCGAGTCGAGCGCCCTAACCACCTGTTTTTAATATATATATATATTTATACTCACATTTACATTATTTGTAATCATAATTGTACTTGTTTTAAGAACAGAAAAAAATCCATCCTACCTGCTTGTTAAAGTACGATAATACCATTCGCAGTTAAAACAAGCGAAGCGTCAAAGGAAATTATCTGTGACACAACATCTTTGGTAAGAAAAAATCTTTCGAATTTTACCTACATGAACATTTGATGGAGTAAATGAATTTCGGAGTTACATTATTAAATATTTTATTGTTGTGCAGATAAGAATACGATAGTTAACTTAGAAACCTAAAACGTTCAACAAATTAACAATTTACATCTATAAGTGATTATACTAAAATAGAAAATCGAACACTAATATCAAAAAATAGATATCTATTTCATGATTTTTATTCTTTAATCACCAGCACACTTTCTTAAACAATGCCTTTTTAGCAAAACGCAATATATTTTCTAGATATATTTAGAACACTTAGCTTTTAGAGCATGGTATTTTGAATCTTTACGGAGTATGGTAAGAAATTTGGGATAAGAATAGTGACGAAAACATAATATAGTTTTTATAATTAAAATAGTCATAGGTGGTATACAGCATCTGTTTTTCTCTTTTAAAGTTTTAAACTTTTTTCAGCAATATTTTCAACAGTGGCACAGCGGTATATCTGCGGACTTACAACGCTAGAATCTGGGTTTCGATACCCGTGATGGGCAGAGCACAGATAGCCCATTGTGTAGCTTTGTGCTTAATTACAAACAAACAAACAATTTAACAGTGAAACCTTTTCTAAAAGGCCGCTGAGATACAAACAATTTAACAATGAAACCTTTTCTAAATAGCCGCTGAGATACAAACAATTTAACAATGAAACCTTTTCTAAAAGGCCGCTGAGATACAAACAATTTAACAGTGAAACCTTTTCTAAAAGGCCGCTGAGATACAAACAATTTAACAATGAAACCTTTTCTAAAAGGCCGCTGAGATATATACATGGCTTGAAAGTTTCTTTCGTATTTCTTCAAGACGTTTTTGCATTTCTCAGCATTTTAATTTAATGTTTTGTAAATTAGTTTGCTTCGTCTTTTTAGCATTCTTCATATAAATTTTATCAGCAAAGTATAAATTTTTGCTTTCCAATATCGTACCTATTTATTTGGTTAAAAATTACGTTTTTTATCCTTTGCATTAGAGAGGAATTGGCATGCAGCTAATATTCGTGGATCACATTTCTCAAAATCAAATTTAACGTTTCGTGATAAAAACAAAAAAAACCTTCTAAAATAGTGAATTGCGAGATAGCTTAAATGTTAAGTCAACAGTTTGTTTGATCGAATCAATATTGTTGCTAGTGCAGCAGTATGTGCAGAGGAAAAAATGCTATTTCAGGCAAATTCTGAGAAATGTCGGCCACATTTTTCACCACTCTGACTCATTTTTACTGTATTCTATAACCTTTTGAAACTGTCGAAATAAAGTATGATGAGACTAAGCCTTTAAAAATTGTCTTGATTTAGGGTTGTATTTACCAAAGATGTAGTACGAAGATACAGTTTTTATATAGTTTAATTAAATCATAAGAAATGGATATGATAGTATAATTTAGACTTGTTTATTCCGGCTTACAATGAACTAAAACATTACGGAGAAATCTCTGAGGATTATTTTACGACTTTAGTAATGATATGTATACACGCAAAGCATATGTATATGAAGCCGAAAAACGTTTGACGTAATACTAGCTACTTGCAGACAAGCTGGCTCATTCTGATATATATTTGAAAAAGAGATAGGATTTTATTTTCATTAAAGACTGCTAAACTTCTGTTAGAAATATTTAAAGAAAAGTGATATCCCCCAATGGGTCAGTTTACGGACTTACAACACTAAAATCCGAGATTCGGTTCCTTGTGTTGGATAAAGCGCAGATAGCCTATCGTTTGGCTTTACGCTAAAGCAAACACACACACAGAAATAATCAAAGTACAAAACATCAAACATATCAATTAGGTATATTAAAAAGTGTATACAGAATTTATGTAAAAAAAAAACAACAGATTAACACAAATAGAACAATTGGAAGTGAAACACAAATTCGTGGAAATAACAACGAACTAGATAAGGAGGTATGGTTGTTTCGTGATCTGTGACGGTTGTAGAGGTAACATAAATATATCAGTAATGTGTTGTATACAGTTTCCAGTATAGGCAGATACCTTACATCCAAATTCGTAGTCGCTAATTTAACAAGCTTAACTTTTAAGATTGTGTAACAGGGCTTACAAGGTAGGAATATCCGTTCTCGGTAAATTACACTACGAATGCGCACTGTATAATATATATATGGGTCTCGTGATCCTTGACTGATTAATTATTAATAAAAGCGTTAAATATTTAATGGTTAAGATTTCACTAAAATGTTCTTTTTTCGTATTCGAATACGCTTAATTGAGTAAGTTTATTAAATATGTAAATTCCGCGATATATGGGCTAAACGGGTTAAGGTATAGCTGTCCCTAATTTAAGACCGCTGAATAGAGGAAAGGAAACCTCAGATATTTTTAACTGTCACAGTTATGATGCTTCCACAGCGGTAAGTGGTTCGAACCTTGGACCCCATAGCGTTAATAAAGAGGAATATATTTTCTTTTGGAAACAGGCTGTTTAAATAATGGAATAAACTTGTAAATATTAACTTCGAAGCAAATTATACGACAAATTTGACTTTCAAGTATTCAGGTGTTTCTTAAAAAAACGCAAATCCTACTTACGTAATTTTAATGTTCAATTTAAATATTCTAATGTCGTTGTGTATTTTTATTACTAAAATTTGCCTTTTTCCCCCTTTCTTCATAATTCCACCTTTAAAGACACAGAATACATATTTTAATTACTTTTAAGCCGGATTTGTTCTTGCGATTAGCATGCCAAACTGTGAATCCAAGGGCTCTATGATCGCGTCCTACTACAGAAAAATCGGACTCCGCAGATTGGGGACGATAGGTTTGTTATAAGAATGATTTTCAAATCCCATACTTGGATTACAGTAGACCAAGGGTTTTCGATTGGTGCTGTTGATTACCTGCATCCATCTAATGTATCAGTTCGAAATTAGGTGCAGATAGTCCTTAAATACGTTGTTTTGTGCGAACATCCGAAATAAACAAACGTAATGATTAGCTTCTTGAAAAATAAATATTTAAGTATTTCTGAAATTTCTGGAAGTTTTTTAATCTAAAGATAATAAAATACATCGGCATTTATAAGCTGTTTCTTTTTTTCAGTTTATGTCAAATGGTCTTTGCCTTAAATATTTTATTTCATTAAGGAAGCTTGAATAATCTTATATTCCTACTTTAATCTATTGGAGGATTTATCTCAGTTCAGTTATATCTTATATTGACAGTAGATGGCGCTTCTTTTTATATAATTTTGCATTATTTAACATTGTATTAAGGTTTATTAACTTAGTTTATTTTATTAATTAAGCAGTTTTACGCCTTCATCTGACACATTTTAGCAAAGAACTTCCACCAAGAATGGCGGGGATTGACTCACGTAGAAAACGACCACAGTCTCAAGCTCGGCAGCTCATAAGACTATCTGACATCTCACAAACAATACGATTTGCTGTACAAAAAAAAGCAGGTTTGAATGTATGTAGTAAATAAAAAGTTCGCATCTGATGTCACAAAAATAAAAGAAAAACATGCTTCAGTTCATAGACATGGTTAAATACTGCTAGACAGTAGTAAATATTTTAAAATTAAATAGCTTAAGAACTATTTAAGAAACAGGCACGTGTAAATTTCCAAATGTACTGAAAAATACTCTCATGAACACCACCACTTTTGAATAACCTTGTACAAACATTAAATAGCTCATTAAAGTCACAGTATGAAAAATATTGATATTGATGTGTTTAAAAATAAGGATCTTTGTAACGCCAGTCTGATCAGTCACTTGAGTAGTAAAATATTTAAGACTATTCAATCTTTGAAGATAGATTTAGCTCAAATTGTGAGTACTTAGAAGATTAGTGTTTCTAGATAAAACCTTAAGTTTGCTTTCAGTGCCCTTTTCATTTCTGCAGCAGTAGGAGGCCCAAGGCATCGGGCCCTAGGATGCATTTCAACATTTAACAGGCATTTAGCCCAACAAATCGAGCTTCTCGCTAAACTTTTTAGCTGTTAAATCGCACAGAAAATGAGTTTTTTAGTTCATGTAGAATTGAGGGCAAAGTTTGAACTCGTAATGAATAAACAAGAGGTAGTTAATTCATGTTTTTTTTTAAAAAAGTTAAACACATGAAGTATATTCTATAATAGCGAACTATAATAGCGTAAGTCGTTAAGAGCAGGTGTCGGTAGTTTTAATAATGGCGAATATCAAAAGAATGGAGGTAAATGTTGAAGGAAGTTTCATTTCCTTCATTAATATAAAGAAGACAATAGACTCTGCTCTATAAAAGATCATTCATTCTTTTAAAGCTTATCTATCAAACATGAAATACCATTTCAAGTTTGCCGAGGTCATGGATTTAATAACGGCACAAATCTGAGAGGCCAATACAAGGGCGTGGAATCTGAGTCATTGCGATTATTTATTTATTTTTTTCCCTTGTAGCTGTTATTCTTTGAATCTCGTACTGTGCGATGCACTAGCAAATGGGATATTTTAAAGAATTTTGTCAATATCAATCTCATACCCTTTTTCTTCAGTAAGTAAGAGTGCAAAACTGAAAATGTGTAAGTTTGTTTGTTTGTCTTTAATTATGCACAAAGCTACACAAGGGCTATCTGTGCTCTGCCCACCACGGGTATCGAAACCCAGTTTTTAGCGTTGTAAGTCCGCAGACATACCACTGTGCCACTGGGGGGCAAATGTGTAAATGATAAGATGCCAAACGAAATAAATATATTATTGGTATGGTGTTCTCGTTCCAACAAATCTAGTCGCACCCCTGTGGCACAGCGGTATGTCTGCGGACTTACAACGCTAGAATCCAGGTTTCGATACCCATGGTGGGCAGAGCACAGATAACTCTTTGTGTAGCTTTGTGCTTAACTACAAACAAACGATAAATCTAGTCAACAAATGAATGCAGGGCTCAGCTGAGAGTATTGATATTGATAGTAATTTAATTAATGGCATATTGCAGACCTTACTTTAACAAAGAAAAATGGTTTCGAAGGTGCCATGAACGCTAAAGAACTAGAAGAAGAATCATCATTTGTTCTACAATTACGTTAGACTCGTGTCAAACGAATGAAGTGCTTTTCAATTTGCAAATCAGAGAATTAACTACCCATTTCTAATAAACAATGTCATAACACGTCAAATATTTAAAACAACTGAAAATGTTGAGCACAGCTGTTGAACGGGCATGGTGTTTACTGTAGGACTATCCATCGCCGATGGAACTAAGACAGATGTTGAAGAAATTTATGTAGCAGTGACTTCAAAGTCTAGCTAGAATTCTCCCAAATACAGATTTAACATTTCCTTTTATTTACAAAGATGATTTAGCAGCAATGTATACCAATCAATGCATGAATTATTCTTAAGGTGCTACTTAAATTTACAACGGCTGTTATTCCTGATGAAAGGAGTTCTTCGAGGCTGAAATTAATTAAACTGATCTGAGATCGTCCAAATCTCAGCAGCGTCTAATTAAATTGGTTATAGTACCAATCAGAAGGGATGTTGTATGAAGATTGAGTATCTAGAAAGGTTTGATAGTTTGTGAGAAGAACAATTGAGAAGTACAAAGTAAATTTAAAACTAAATGAAAAATTCCTCACTATCAAGGCCAGATGTATTGACTCGGAATTTTGTCGCGATGGTCCTGTCAAATGTATGTAAATTTTCTATTTTATTAAGACTTCGTGTGATTGTAGAAATGACACTTTCTGACTACTCTATAATCATGAACAGCTATGAAGCCTGCTAAGTAATTATTTGTTCTCACTCAGGTATGTAGAAGAGCAAACATTTTTATCAGTTTGCACGTTCTCCAAATTATGGTTAACCTTTCAAAATTCTATAAAATTAAAAGTTAACTATACGATCGATAATCGTAAATTAAGCCTGTGAAATAGCAAAAAATCAGACAAACAAATGTAGTTCAATACTTATTTTACTTCTGTGAAAACATAAGGAAAGTTACATCTAATAAAATGATTTACGTTTGCATACAAACCATTTTTGTATCATTAACAGATGTTAGCTAAACTACATAATTATTTAAGATATTTTATTATAAACCTGTTTTCTGTGGTTACTTTGGGATTAGCTGCCGGACTGCGAATTAGAGGGTACATGGTTCTCGCAGAAATGCTCTCCGTACTTTGAGGTTCTGGATGGATTATCAGGAAGAAGGTCAAATCCAATTATTTGATTAGAGTAGACCAACAGTTGGCGATGATGTTGTAACTATATCTGCCTTTCCTACCTTATCAGCTCAAAATTAGGGAAAGCTAGCGCAGATATCCATTGTGTAGCTTTGTACGAATTTTTTACACAAACTGCAAACTTTTTCTTTTTGTGTATCAAGACGCCTTTGATAAAAAGTAAGAAATCTATCATATCATGCAATCTAGCCAGTGTAAGCTGCTAATTGATATACTACAGTTATAAGTAAGTTGCCTGATGATATCATACAGTCTGAGAAATATCTCATATCATACACTGCAACTAGAGTAAGCTGTCAGAGTGATTCAGGGGGTTAGTCTTAAATCTTCAGACTTACCACGCTAAAATCCGGGGTTCGATTTCACAGGGTAAACAGAGTGCAGATAACCTATTGTGTGTAGCTTTGCCCTAAAGATACGAATAAAAACAATTAGGCAATAACACTCTTTTATTGTTTGTTTAGTATTATTGTATACACCTCAACAATATTATTGATTACCTCAGTTGTAGCTTGCACTTTTTCAAGTAGTCACAGCTAGTTACCTCATTGTTATTTACATTAAAAAATATATTTTCTGACCATTTCTCACCATGACAATTTTTCTTGTCTAGCTCTTTGCCCGTGTTATTACTCTTTTCTAACTCGGCTTGTTTCTCTTCGTCGAGATATTTGTTGCTCTTAATATAGAAGCTTCAAGTTTGAAATGCAGGCTTGAGCTTGCTAGTCTTCAGATAAAACGCCACGGAATATCAGTAGGTATCGTTTATGTTGAAAACGAATGGCCACATTGACGACATTTGCAAGATATTCGTTAGAACATTTCTGCTAAAGAATAATGTCATCATTGTTTATTATGAAAAGGGATAATCACATTTGCGGTTGTTTTTCTTTTCCTCTTCAATGAACTTAACCACAGTTTCTGGCGGCTGTCATCTTGCTTTACAAAGACAATATACAATGTTACGCATACTAGGTAACCAGCTATAGCATGATTATTACATTTGTTTCAAATAACTATTTTGCGTTATTTGAATGATATTAGTAGGCTCCTGAAAAAGATGTATAATTTCGGTTCAGATTTAATATTTTGGCTTTAAAGTTGTTTGTTCGTTCAAAAAATGAAGCTCAACATTTTAAAGAAAACAAAACTAAAACCAAACACAACAGGAGCTGACATATAAGTTATTGCATCTAGTGTTTTAGAGAAAAAAATGCCAGCAATATAACTATATAGTTGCACCCCATTAATAAGGAGCGTTATTATGTAAACTATTTTGTTGTAAATTTATGTCGACTTACCAAAGAAGAAATACTTGATAACCATTTTCATATGAGAGAAATAATATCCAATTGAATTATATAGTATCTTCAGACTAATGCAAAAAAAAATGTAATTATTTCGTACACTTTCAAAGTAACAGTTATTTACTTTATTATTTACTCAGAACTATTTGTTTCCGGAAGTAATTTGTCACAGAAAACATATTGTATATTCACAAAAATAAAATAAAAGCTAACATATTGAGATAACATAGTTGTTGCTGTGAATCACTTAAACATTCTTAATGCATGTTTCAGCTTATGTCTCAAAACGCCCTGAAACATTCAGAATATTATTTCTCACAAAAGATGTGCAAATGTTTGTGTATTGATAATCATTAGGGAAGTACGCATAAGATGTATACTTTCACTGATATTCATATACATATTTTTTCTTAAAACGTGATTTCACTTTGAAATTGCCAACAATAAATGCTAAAGTATGGTCAGCTTTATGATCTCTATTGATAAGCATAAAAAGTATATGTAAACATATTCACCTTGATTCAGTTTGTAAAAGAGGTATTGGATACCGTTCTTAAACAACCACTTTTCAAATCGCACCTCTTATGTTTTAAGCAATGTGTCAAAAGAATATTCTTTTCAACTTAATCTCATTACTTGTGATCAGAGTTGAGGTCATGTGTTGCCGTCGGATCAGATGAAAACAAAATAATTTGACATAGTTTGTTCAAATGTAGTTACCCTGAAAAAAATAAAAAAAATAAATGCGATTAAGATTTGTTCCCTGCAGGCCCATGTATTTTGTATTGTGAAGTTTAAGTTGCACCATAGAAGTCAGGTCATCCGTTGTTTTTGTAAATTTTTTCAGCACCACAATTAACTTATCTGTGATTTAGGGTACTGAGCTTTCTGTAAGTTGATACAACTATACTTTACCTTTCAACGGTTGTACGTTGTCATTCAAACCAAATACAAAATAAAGAATATGTTCGGCGTGATTTAGAGAGATTAAGTAGGATTTTTTTAATTTATTAAAATGTATACGAATCAGTGATCAGATACCCCGAAAATATGATCCGGTTTTGTCACATAAAGTATACATCTGAAAATTAGATTAAGCTATCATTTACTAGTTAATTAAAACGTTATTTTGTGGTATTTTACACAAATGAAAGCAAATTTTTCAAATGTAACTACCAATAATTTCTGGTCAAAGCAAGCTACTTGCATAGATCAGATGTGTCAATTAACCCAGTAACACAGATCATTAATATGCATGCAGAGCAAATCCAAAGCACTTGATTGAGATATAGAAATTTTAGTTTTAGCCTAATCCTTCATATTTTACATTCTGTTTCTGAAGTTAGCAGTTGTATTTAAACGCTTACTGTAAACATTTATATCAACCCCTTTCACTATGAGAGATCGCTATCAGTCAACAATGACTTCTCAGGCATTTGAAATAATTTTTTTCATGGGAAAGTTGCCTTTGCTGATCCATGTATTTTTGGGGAGCATTTTTCCAAAGAAACTTTTCTTTTGCTGATCCATTTGTTTTTAGAGGCTTTGTAGACGATTTAAACAAACTATATATGTCCAACTGGGGACACTCAATGAATATACGTATCATAGAGCATTAATCAGACTTACAGCAAATTCTGGTATTCATGAAATAAGAGCAAGCCCTTCAAGGGTCTTCAAATTTAACCTGAAAATAGGCGAAGAAAGTCTTTAGTAAGTTAGTTTTCAAACTTGACCTGTAAATAGGCGAAGGAAGTCTTTAGTAAGTTAGTTTTCAAACTTGACCTGTAAATAGGCGAAGAAAGTCTTTAGTAAGTTAGTTCTCTGGCTCTAACCTCGACTGTGACAAAACTGGTGGCATTCTAATGCTACTACAGCCTTGAAATATAATCAAGTTAAAGTAGTTCAGAATATTTATTGTGTAAATAAGTTCACACTTCTAACAATGCTTCCAAAAAGGACTTGTTATAAAATAATTTGTTTCGCTAAATGGATTAGCCTCTCACTTGCCAAAATGATTGATCATGCACACACCGTAACTCGGTCCCTCCCGCTAAGAGCCAGCCGCTCCTTGTGGCTTCACCTACCGCACACTGTTCCACTTTTACTCGAGAAGCGGCATTGTTTCTTCTACCAACGGAGAGAACCCAAAATTATATTGTAGTGTCGAAAGGTGTTCACTTTGGACAACATAAATTGAGACCATAAACCGACACGAAACGTTAGCCTGGCCACCCTGAGGCGGTTTTTCAAAGTTTTGCACAAAATAATAACATGAATATTGACCGGATCTCTACTAAAGGTTTGTGTACCTTTATAAAAGATGTTAGAGTACTTTGAAAAGTCTGTTTTCCATGTGTATCGAGCTAACTCAGGAAAAGCATCTTTCAACAAGCCAATGTGTCTGGATTTTTTCCTAAACTTCACCTTACACCAGAAAAATGTAAATTTACAAAATACTCTTTTCTGATCACTTGTAGCTATTTAAATGAGAGTTCCAAGCACTATTCAAATTTGTTTTAAATATTAGAGCTAATAAAAGTACTATATTGCTCTACTGAATGTTTATGTTAAACACGTTTTCAACCATAATGATTAGTGAAACATGAAATATCCGAATTAATTTCTTCTCCATCATGTTTTAACTTCTTGCATCTCTCAGCCGCTGAGATAAGATGCTTATTCGTTTTATGTTGTAATTTCATAATGAAAATTTAACACTATTTTCGTGACATAAATGAACTTTTTTAACATTTAATGCAATATAAACTTATGATATATGTAACCTTTAGTCACAGACATTTGACATTTAGTAATTGATTAGTTCTTGCGTGATTTGTTACAGTTATCCACCTTTTACAACATTTAAATTTTTAGTGATAACTCTTCTAATTCCCGAAATGTTATCACGCATACTTAAAACCAATGAAATATTATTTTTTGTTTCTCTACCCAATAAAGATATCGTTGAAAATATTCTGTATTGACAGACGTTATTTTCTACTCATTAGTTTCTTTCTTTGAAATATTTCCATTAGTTACGATTTGTTTCAACTTCTTAAATTCATCTTATCTCAAACTCTACGGTACAGATTTGGCTTTTGAACTGAACGAGACGCTAAATTAGATTTTTTTATTCTCACATTTTAAATAATATACCACCTGGTAACCAAAGTGAGGGATGGAATGTAACAGAATGCTTTGTACCGTTGTTAAAATAAATGTAAATGAGTCTAGGACAAGCGTCAACCGAGAAAACATTCTATTTAACTGAAGCGAAAAGATAAACAACAAAAGTTGTTTGAAAGAGGACGAAGTAGTTGCTATACATGATGGTGGGGATAGGAGGGGGGGCAAGCTTCCAAAGGTGCAGAGTAAGCCGCATGTTGTAATTACGTTAGGAAAAGAGAGAAACAGCTTTCAAATGGAGTGGCCTTGTCGTGAATCCTACCTCACGCGTAGATAGCTTAGAAGAAACGGAACTCGGTCAAAACATTGTCCCAGCATTAAACATATTGTTTTGAACATTTGTGGTAACGTATGGCGAGAAATTTTACATGGATCTTTTACCGTCGGAATGAAATGATGAATATCGTTTTTATAGTTGGATCTTTTTTTTTTATTAATAATAAGTAAAAAAAGAAATATATTTCATGAAACTTTAACAATTATGAAACTTTTAAGAGGGAAGACCTTGAAAAAAAAGAGGTTAAAACTTTATAGGTTATATATATTTAACTAAAGTTATTTCAGAAATTTAAATTATCGAACTGATAATAATCAGTCTTTTAAAACGTGACATAAAAGATCATTCAAGCACATCAGATATTGCAGTTTGCAATATATATATATACATGTGTATATGTGTGTGTATAAGGTTAAAAGTGGAAGAACATAACGTACAAAATAATCACAATTATTCATCATATTAATGTCGCCTTAACAGTAAGTATATAAATACGTAAGTATTAGTTTCTGTAACCTAGATTTCAAGATGTTATAGCCATGTGTGCTAGAGTAAGGAACATCATAATGAATATGAGTTTTGTCCCCACAATTTAGTTAAGCATGGTTTCATACGTAAGTACTAGTTTTTGTAACCTAGATTTCAAGATGTTATGCTTGGATAAATGATAATAAAGAATGAATTGCTACGTCTAAGTGAAGACTTTTTTCTAGCTTATTTTGAGCAAACTTCCTTCATTAGGCATTAAAAACTGTGTTATAATTTATTCTTTATTATTTAGTATCCAAGTTTTTCTTCTCACGTCTTGCGGAACAACATCATCCAAGATGTTATAGCCATGTATACTAGAGAAAAGAACATCATAATAAATATGAGTTTTGTTTCCGCAATTTAGTTAAGCATGGTTTCAATTCATAATAAAAAAAAATTGGTTATTATATGATATGCTTGTTTGAAATAACGTGTTGTTGTTGTGATTATGCATATTAAAAGTATTGACAAGTTCCAACTTTATCATTCCACCTCGCGAAATATTTTATACTTGTTTCAGTGTTATACACGATCATGTTTTTTTTCGTCTATTGTATATTTTCGGTACTACCTGATGATGTCATGTTAACGTAATGAAACGTAGTAATATTTTGTATCTTCTTTTTTTTTTCAGGCTACGCGGTTTTAACAAAAATGAGAGTGGTTTAATATTATTGCACAATACATGTTTGTAATGAAGTTACCACTGGAATAAATCAATAGAATTTTCCAGTCCGCACAATAACTTCAAGTTTAGGAATCCACTTATATGAATAAATATGTTATTACTTTATACAATTAGGCATAATATACGTGAACGTCATTAACGTTACTAAGTGAGAATGTTAGATATCCTTTGTCAACTGATATAATTTCCAAGATGTTTTAATCTTTGTCAATGTGCAGATGTTTTTTTTTAAATCAATAACTATTGTTTATTACAAATGTACAAGTTTTATTTCATTCTGCACCTGGAAACATGTCAGGTATTAAGCAGGATTTTTGTTTGTTTGTAGAACTGAAGCGGCATTCTTAGACCATACACAATGAACTGTCCGTATTTATATAAATGCTTGGGTCATTTCAATATATTTTATATGGGAAAGATATCTATTAACATGCACACATATTTAATAAATGGAGTTAGGCGGGGCGTGGCCAAGCAGTTCGCATACTGTAAAGCTGAGGATCTATGGTTGAAGTCCCATTGCCGCAAAAACGTATGCCACACTTTGGGGCCGTAAGTGCTTTATAAGAGTGAAGGTCAAATCCTATTATTCGAAGAATTGAATTATGAAGAATTGGTGATGATTGCTGTTGACCAACTGTCTTTCTTCTAGTTCGTCTTTCATTTCAAAATTAAGTAGCTTTGCTCGAAATTCAGAAAAGGAAAAAAGAATATTATATGTGCATTGTTTATTAAATTAGATAAGTTCAAAATATTCTAAACTTTGATAATGTATATTATGCTGGATTTCAAAAGCAAGTGGAACGCTAACTATTGTATGTTGACTAATGATATATATATATATATTTAGATTACTATAATAACGCAGCAACTTTGAACGAACTTTTACGCTTATATATAAAATGCGTTTGTCATTTTGCAAGAGGTTAGAAATACTTGAGTTCGTAAGATTAAAATAGTTTGTACGTCTGAATATTGAGAGCTTGTTTATTTGTTTTCTTTAGAGCAAATCTACATTAAGCTATCTTGTGGGTTCACTGCGGGGGAATCGAACCCCAGATTTTAGCGTTGTAGGTCCGTTTACCTATCGCTGTCTCATCGGAGGACGTATACTGAGAGCAGAAATTATCTCAACATGAGTAAATGGTTCTTAAGGTGAAGATTGTAGGTATTTACTTTGAATTTTTGAATTTTAAATCATTATGAAAAACGAACCATTAGGTTTCAGTCGAAATTATTTATTACGCCCCATACTCTTTTATTTACAATTGTTTTCTGACGATCTGTCCTTATTATTTATTATGCCCCATACTCTTTTATTTACAATTGTTTTATGACGATCTGTCCTTATTATTTATTATGCCCCATACTCTTTTATTTACAAACTGTTTTCTAACGAGCCGTCGTAATTTTCAAGGTTAGCGGGAAACGTAGAGGAGACTAAACATTTTCTTGTGAATTTTGATGATCTTCGCATATACTGTTTGTGACCTACGTTTTATACAGGAATACATCAAGAGCAAAAAAATAAAAAAACTGTAGAATTACAAACTATTTAGTACCAGAACATTGAATATGAAAATTATTCTTCAAAACCAAGGACTCAAAAACATTTCTTTCACAATACAGGAAATTTCACTTTCCTGTCTTTGTGGCTACTTGTTGTTTTTTCCTTTAGACTTTACCTAAGAGATCCAGGAAAATTATAACGATGTCAATAAACACTAGAATGTGTACAAATTTCTGCTTTATAATAAACATAGGACATTTCCTTTCAACTTGTTAAAATGCCTTCTATGACACTATTATTATTATTTGACTAACAAAGCTCCTTCGCGATTAGCATAAACACTAAAGATGCCTTAACCTAGAACAGAAGAATAAAAACAAAAATTAACAAGAACATAGTTTATTTTGTAATTTATATCTGTTGCAAAGGGAAAGTTAAACTGGGCGGAAAAGCAACAACAACTTACAAGTAAAATACATGTTCTACACAACATTGTCAAAACATCACTTTAACGAAGCAAGTTACCATGTTTAAATAGTTGTAATGAGACGCATTAAAACATGCTTAAAATGACGAGAGTGGATTTTTAAACTAACAAATTCGACCTGGAAACTATGTACAAATTATTTTTTAATGTAAACTTCTTTACTTATAATATGTTTGTGATGAACTTCCCGACAAGCGTATGTCACTTCTGTTCTAGGTGGAAACGTGTTAAAATATGCACATAAGAGTCTGTCACATCAAAATCTAGAACCCTATATTTAAGTTGCGTTCATATATATAGATATTTCATTGTTGATTAGCTACAAGATCCATAATTTCATATTCAAGTTTGTCTATTTTTATTTTGCTTGAATTCAAATTCATTATTTCAGCAAACACGTCACTTTGCTATATTTTATGTGTAAATGAACTCCGCCGTGTAACTGTAAACTACAAGTGTGTTTATATGCGAAAACTATACCAACTCCTTTTATAAGAAGCTATAATCTTCAGGTCAATATGCTATCCTGTGAAGCTTCTCGTATCTTCTGGAATAGCAGCTGATACAGACTCCATACTTGTCGGTGAACGTCTTTAATAACAGGCTGAGTCAAATTTCCAAGAAATTTTTGATTTATCAGCCCATTTCCTTACACAATCATAGTTACACTCAAATGAATACCTAGTATTTTGCTACAAGCTAGCCTTGTAATAGCGTCTCCTTCCAAGTGGCACTATATACATAGAGTAATAAATGACCACCGTAATTGAAAGTAATTTGTTCACGCTTGGAAGCGTATGACACATCTAATAGAAGGGTTTTCTTGGGAGGTGTATTAGTGGTTAAAATAACACATGCTGTGTGAAATACTGTAGTGCTACAGATATAGGTGATTAATTTATATCATAGAACGTATTTCTTTGTCGATAACGAAAATATATAACTGTTGTTTGTAGTTTCTTAACTCTTCGACATCAGTTCTAATACTGTAATTCTCTGAAGATTCTTTTCCGCGAGATGGTGGTTATACACTTAAGTTGGGCAGTTACACAACTATATACTAATGTTTTTCTAGCGAGAAGCTTTTAGTTTGTTTGTTTGAAGTTATGCACAAAGCTTCAAAATGGGCTATCTGTGCTCTGCCCACCACGGTATCGAAACCCGGTTTCTAGCGTCGTAGGTCCGCTGTGCCACTGGGGGGAGAGAGAAGACTTTAAAAGCTGAATAAAAATTCGTTATACTTTCGCGTACATTGTTATTGTCCCATGTACTACTGACATACCGCATTGCCATTGACGCCACACATTGGCAAATCTCTACTGTTTGCCAAACTATTTTAATCTAAGAGGCCATAGACTTTGAGAAATTCCTTGACTTTGCTACAAATACGAACTTTGTTGTTTAAACCATTTTTCAAAGTGGTATCATATTTTGCATCTATTTTTATAACAGTATAGCTGTTGCCAATGGAGAGAGTTCATGCTATCAATTTGTATTAATTCAAACAGGAAATGATTGCTACATTTCCAATTAATAAGTAAATTTTATTGAGCTCATATTCGGTTTTTAGTTAAAATAATAATTTTTAACTGTACCAGATTTTTGGTTAAAATAATAATTTTTAACTGTACCAGCTTTTTGGTAAAGATGTTAATTAGAGATTTATTTTTATTATATGAATGTAAGACCAAATTATACGTAATATGGTTAATAATACGTTAGCAGTGTCTTTGATATTGTAGGTCGAGCATTTGCTTCAGATATTGAAGACTAATCTTTTTTTGTTTTTTTTTTATAAGTATAAAGAAAGAATATTTTGACCACTTCAAAAGCATAAATACTTCCGCATAAGAAAAGATATCATACGTTCGAAACGAATTTTTCCTAAGTTACATGACTTTAGAAAGACAGTTTATGTATCAAGAAATGGAGAATGATTAGAAAACCATAAAAAATAAATACGAGATCAACGTTTATATAAAGTTCTGAAAATATGGCATAGTCTAAGACATTACATTTAGGAAACTACATGGTGTTCAAACGTACGTAATGTCTAAAACATTTTTGAATTTGTTTACTTTTAACAAAACAGTAGGAGCATTGAACATACAGCGCTCATCATATACCCGTACTTCGCTATACTAACGAATATAGAATTATTTCTTAAAACCTTATCACACCCCTATTAAGTCAAGCAAAACAAAGATTACATGAAATGAATTAAAGATAGCAATATAAAAAGATTTAGCTTGGATTGACTGTTGTTGACTAGGATAACAACAGTTTTTCGTTAACCTTTAAAGAACGTCGCTTTATCATAAAATGAACAAACATATGTTGCATTAAACACTGTTTTAATTTATTGTAAAATAAGAAAATATTACGCAATGTAAAGATGCTTTATCTTTAATATTCTCTGCGAAATAATATTTTTTAACTCAAGGTGATTTTGAATAGTAATCGGCCTCACTTTTCAATTTTTTATACAGACTCCTGTATATACAAAGTTACTTTTTCACATACCATGTGTTTTATACTTGATGCATGCAAAAGTTAAATTATACATTGTATGTGCTAGGTACTTCAATGTGATAGAAAATGTCCTATCACTTTAACCACTTGATATTTATACTAATGTATATGGTATGTTTTAATATACAGTCCTGATGTCCGTGATGGTTGCATAGTCTGGGTAATTTAAAAGGATCGTACTAGCAGAATATTACCGGTTGACATATTTTTTTATATTTGATAAACGCGTTTGTACTTTCTAGATCCCTTTGAGAAAGATTTCGAATCCCAGCACTGGTGTCGATACGATTTACGACATTATAAGTCTTCTGTTCTTCTAAGTATCATAGGTCGAGCTTGCACGAACTGTGAATCGGTGATTTCATGGTTCGTGACCCATTACCACAAAAACACAACCCATTCTTTGGAGTGTGGATGCGCAATAAGAGTGTCGGTCAAACGCCAACTATTTGGTCAGACAAGAGTATCCCAAGTGTTGGTGATGGGTGCTGTGTACTAGCTGTCGTTTCTGTAGTCTCTCGGTTCCAATTAAACCTCCACTATTGGGTCAGACAAAGTTATCCTAAGAGTTGGCGATGGGTGTTGTGTACTAGCTAATGTTGACTAGCTGTCTTTTCTGTAGTCTGATTTAGCGTGCATAAGGTTTGAAACTTCTCCACGTCATCTACTAAAATTATAACAATACGTAAAATACTTAGTTTGTTAACTACTGTTAGTTTCAGAATTTCTCGTAAAACTATGCAAGTATTATTATCTGGGTACATATTGTGCTACGAGTCATTCGGCTTTATACACCTAGTCGTAGTTCATATTGAAATTTTCAATTTCTTTTTTTCCATCAGATCACAATTAAGCAAACGTTGTTAAAACATTAATTTCCTAATATACTTACATTTTATTAGTTTAGACCACTTTATCAAAGCACAGACTATCTTTATAGTTTTTATGAATAATTTTAACTTTAAACTTGTATTATATCTATAATGGCATCTGAATTTTTATATCGAAAGGTTTAGATTTTCTAGTTAAGACTATAACATTTCACAGATAAATCTCCAATGGTCTTTTGATACCTTACACGATAACCTCCAAGCCCTATAAAATGCTAGATATGTGATTACTATAAGTTTCTAAGCTATTAATTCTCGTACTCCTTCTGAAAACTGCTGTCCTATATTTCTGAACTGTGTATTTCCTTCTGTCTCTTCCCACTCCTCAAACCCCTATATCTATGAGGGCAGATATCGTTTTCCCTGAACCTCGAAGGTATGTTACTCCGTATCTACTTTAAGTGATGTCATTTTCAAATCTGACTCTGGGCTTTTATTCTCTTCACATCTACCATCCACTTTCGCTGTAAAACCCTCTTAGACAACTATACTATTTTAACAGTTTTAAACTTCAATTGTTAGTTTCAGTTACTTGAGTATATAATATTAACATTAAATCACTTATTTATAATTACAATTTATCATTTTGTGTATTATAGTGTTTTGGAACTTCGTGCTTCGTAATGATCAGTATATAATAAAGATTTTCGCCAAACGAAGATTCTCGATTCATTCTTAACAATTAAATTTTCGATTATTTGAGGATGTTTAATATCTATCCATATGATGAGTATCTTTACTCATGCAGATCATTACAGTGGTAAAAAAATAAGAGAAATTTTAGTGCTACACTCAAAGTTTAGTTAGTGTAAGAATGTAAACAAAATGTGTTCAGAATGAGATATTTAAAGCAGTCACGAGTAAAGGAAACCGCCTGTGTTTCTTATTACACTGGATGGATGCATTTGCAATGATGGCAAAACACATGGTTGGTAGAGTGAGAGCTGAGCAGCCTTCGAAAGCTGTAGATTTTGGTAATATACAACGATTTCTGTTCAGTGAGATTGAAAATAGTATACAATAACAGCAATGGTTGTGAATTACCAATTACATTAAGAGCAAAGGTTCATGAGCTAAAATTCACAATGACATTAATAGGTCGAGAAAAGTGTCATCAAAAACTGACACATCCTTCAGGTTGGGGCCAACTGTAATATGTTTTTCTGAAAACACGAAGTGTCGAACAAACTATTACTGTTCATGCGAGCGGGTAGCCCAAATTCTTGGTTTTGCACCTACACATTTTAAGAGGATTGTTACATTCAACCTTAAAGCTATGACGTAAAATTTGACTGTGCAGTTGCGCCAGCAATGTGCCACACATCAGGTTTGAATGTCATCTTTGTAATTACAGGAATGTAGAGATGATGCTATTAGTTACTTTAATAAAACTCAGGTGTGAATCAAAAATTTTATCATAGACGAATTAAAGTACATTGATGCAGATCTTGAGCTTGTTGAATGAATTCATGAAGCACTAAAAAGAATATTTCGACCTTGACAGATGAATTTTAAGAAAGGAAATCTAAAGTCTGAATTTCAAATAAATTGTGGAAGCGCAGAAAATCGTCTTTGCTTCTTATTCATTACTTTGAATCTACCAATCAGTTCGAAGTTGTTCGGGTTTTAACAAAACCAAGAGTTTGCTGGTTGCAAATACGGCCAGCAGTGTAGTTCAGCAAGAGTGAGTTTAACCATTAAATTTGCATTTCTAAGGCCTTTCCTCGTTTCTGGATCATGAGTAAGGTCATATTTTCCTATATGTGACCATTTGTTTGTTTGGTTGGTTATTCCTAAACACAAAGCTACACAATGAGTTATCTGTGCACTGCCCACCTCAAGTGTCAAAACCCGATTTTTAAGGCTACAAACCCTCATACTTTCCGCTGTACAACCTGAAGGAAGGCTTATGTAACTATTTTTCAAATAATGTTTCACTTCTAGGAAATATTACAGAAGTCATTTAATATTTTTATAGATATATCTTGAAGTTTTGGCAATCTTTTGATACTGTATCACCACAGCAGCGTTTTGTTGTTACAATAAAACGGAAGGCAACTCGATAGAGAAGCCTATTCAATTATGTATGTATTAATAGCATCACGATTGTTCAACTTATTTTTCTGCTACTGTGTAAAGCCAGCTGTAGCATGATTATAACACAAACATATACCATTTCATGTGTAGTGTATGTAGGTAGAGTGCATGTTTCCTATAAAAAATACAGTTAAGTGCAAATAGTAATAAGATGTATGATGAATGTAATGGCGGAACAACAAGAAATGAAATAGAGCTGGTGTTTTAACTAACAACAGCAATGTGACTAACGATTATTGTCACGAAAGAATAGTACAACAGTTGGCTATTTACAGTGTATCATTGGAAGGTTTTATCTCAATAACAGGCTTCATTTTGGAACATAGATAACAAATTACATCTAAGGCATTATCATGCCGCGACCAAACACTGTTGTTGTATTTCTTAAACACAATAAACTTAGTTTCCTTGCATCACGATAAGTGCTGTAAACAATCTTAAGTGGGAACAACTATGTCTTTGGGCTATTTGCCATGTGAATCAAGGAAAGGTTCAGAATCTTATACCTTAAGAAGTTGGTTTGCACTGGAACTGATCTGTAGGAAGTAGAGGACCTTGTTCAAGTCAGCCCTTTGATTTTCGATTTTGACATAGAATTAGTAGAATGAGTGAATGGGACACTGTTAACCATAAGCTAAAGTATTCCAATAATCACAGAGAAGATTTACCGAATCGTAAAACTTTTATAAAACTAAAGTAAAATAAAATTATAAACATCCATCTGCAAACTGAACCTATTAGTGAACCAAGTAATGACAATAACAGTATATATTAACAATACAGCTACAAAGGAAGCAACTCGATTAAACTGTACGAATAATAAGACTCTGACTAGATTTTCTATTAATTCAAACTGGCCATCTACTGGGAATAAAATTCGGGAATAGAAATAATACCAGTGGTTTCTCATTCCTGTGGAATTAATATTTATTATTAGTTCTGAATATGTGCTAGTTTAGCGTAAAAATAGTATTAAGATTTCTCAGAACTAGTTTTCCTTATGTCTTCATCTCTCTCTATGTTGATGTCTTCATTGTGAGGGGGGGAAGAATGAAGTAGTTTGAATTGTTAAAAAAAAATGTGTTATTGGGAAGTACAAGGGAATTCGCTCTTTAGCTCAGTTAATAGAGTACTCACCTGGAGTGCAAGAGGTCACGGGTTCATATTCGAGGCGAGGAAATTACCCCAGTAGTTGTTTATCTCTTTAATTGTTAATTGATATCGTTAAAGTGACATCAGCACAGAGGCCCGGCATGGCCAGGTGGATAAGACGCTCGACTCGCAATCTGAGGGTCGCGGGTTCGACTCCCCGTCCCACCAAACATGCCGCGTTATAATGTGACGGTAAAAGAGTAGCCCAGGTGGGTGGTGATGACTAGCTGCCTTCCCTCTAGTCTTACACTGCTAAATTATGGATGGCTAGCGCAGATAGCCCTCGTGTAGCTTTGCGCGAAATTCAAAAACAAGACATCAGCACAGACTGCTCTTTCAGCTATACTTTCACCACGGACATTATCCTGCTCTGTCTAACGTTTTCTAAAATAAATTGGTCAACTAAAAATTTATCCATATTAGCTAAATATATTTGATTAAAAATGTAAAGCTAGAAAGCAATAAATATTGCTTTTATGACGCACTTAATATTCTTTTCCTTCTTCTACTTTACATTCACATTTAAAATAACAAAATCACAGCAAGTTTTAATTACATTTTGCAAATTATTTCTTATCTTTGGTTTGATTTTCGGTGCTCTCTTTGAAATATTTATGAACATTAAGATCTCCTTCGCCAGGTGGATAAGGCGCTCGACTCACAATCTGAGGGTCGCGGGTTCGAATCCGCATCTCACCAAACATGCTCGCCCTTTCAGCCGTGGG
>NW_013665670.1:863301-899839 GCF_000517525.1 Limulus polyphemus | reverse complement strand
CCTTTTGGCCGAGGGGGCGTTATAATGTGTCTGTCAATCCCTCTATTCGTTGGTAAAAGTCTAGCCCAAGAGTTGGCAGTGGGTGGTGATGACTAGCTGCCTTCCCTCTAGTCTTACACTGCTAAATTAGGGACGGCTAGCGCAGATAGCCCTCGTGTAGCTTTGCACGAAATTCAAAAACAAACAAATAAACTTACGCCTAACATTAGTTAAGCCTTTATCAAGTACGGCCTATATTCGATAAAGAGATATTTAATACTGTAACTTGTGTACGTTTTTGCTTTACTTTTAGCTTGGGCTAAACTTTACCGTAGTTAATACTATCAATTGATATACTTATAATATTATTCTACGACCTAACGTTAGAGCTTTTCAAAAACTTTGATAAGCTTTTAATATGTCGTTGTACAAAATGTCTACTAAATGATATTTACATCCGCTTTTTGTTTGCATCCGTTGAAATAAAATGCGCATGCGTGCGTTTTTAGCTAGTAAAGTGCACCCGCATTTTCAGGACAGACAATAAACTGAATATCGTTATAATATATTTTTCATTGTTAATGACGAAGAGGCATATTTCAAAAATATAATGTTCATAAATAGTTTCACCAACTCAATTATCAAGCCAGTGAAACACACACAACCTTTCCACCCGAGCTGGTTTGAAAACGATCCTTATGTAAGACTTTTATAGACTTATGACAGTTTGATCAGGTAAGTCAGGTATTATCTAACATATCGAAAATACGAACAAGATCTGATCAAGATTATTTGGCCACAATGCATATCTCATTTTTTTATCCCCTTCATGTTACATTATCTTTTACTGATTACACTGAATCAGAAACTTACTCAACATAGTTTTACTCTTAAGAAGTTGTTCTTTGGGAACTTTTAGTCATAGTGTTCCACTTCGGACCCTACGAAACTGCAACTTCCATGCCTTTGGAAACGCCGAAAGAGTGGGTAAATCCCTGGCAACTAACAAGGTTTCCTAGTTCTTTGTAATTACAAACACGAGGATTCTTCCGCATTATTATTATTACAAACATTCAGGAACAATGTTTGTTACGAGAGGAAGTATGGCAAAGGACGGAGGACGTCAAGGTTAACATTACCCCTCAGTACCATTGGTGCCAGAATGTCCGGAAGGGGAAGGATTTGAAGTTAGGTTTGCTAACGGCATTAACTGACATTAAGATGAGCTTTGCCCATAATTTTAGTGCCTAACCTGGCTTAGATTAAGGGGTTGGCGAAAATCTCTATCAAAATGGTCTCTAAATAGCACACCTTACTGAGCAGGTTTTTGCGCGGGGGTGTTTAAACCTTGTATATTACAAATAATCATGCGACTGTGAAATATTAAAAAAACTGAATATACACGCGGTTTTAATTACATCTCAGTGTTTGACTGTACCTAGTCGCTAAGTTGCTCTGCATCACGGTACGAATGTCTCATCATTCTATAACAATTTAAGTAGGCGTTCTCAAAAAGTGGTGTTGCAAGTCTCAGGGAATTGCAGAGGGATCTTAATGAGTCGCCAATGGATTAAGAGAATGCAACAAAATGTTTTGAAAGGCCTGTATATTAAACATTTCCAGATTGTTTTAGGTGGCAGCAAACTAGGGAGTCGCGAGTTGGTCGGGTCCATAAAAGGGGTTTCGAGTTCTAAAAAGTTTGATGACCCTGACATAGAGATACATAATTATATAATGTTAAAATGAGACGTAGCTGAAGTGAAATTTCATATACACGATCATTGTTTTAGGACGTATTACAAATTTCAGATTCAGAACTTTGCACATATGTCACAATGTATATATCCATACGAAATTGTGGCACCATGAAGGAGAAAGTAATACGAAATTGGAAAATGGTGTATTTCCTTCTCATAAATTTAATAACATTTAAATATATTTATGATTAGTGTTGTCACATATAACAGACCCTGTTCACTTAGAAGTTTTTCAATTGACAATGACGGCGAGTCACTGTTACATAAAACTCGTCCCTTTTTGTCTCGAAAATATGCTTTGATGAATAATTTTAACTAACTATGGATCGTTGTAAAATTTTATCTATATTTTACCTAAGAACCTGTTTCATATATCTGAAAATAAGGCTGATGTGTCTTTGGTGTTTGTTAATAAATTAATTTGCGAATGGTGAGTCAAAAGTATATATTTCTATTCGCTTATGTTAATATGTATTGTTATGAAAACTAAAATTATCAATACCGGTTGATAATTTTGTATGTGTTGAAATATAATCATAAAATGTTATATATTACAATGTGTTTGAGCACAAAAGAAAGTGGTGTAGGAATTTTTGATGTATATGTAATTTTATCGAATACTTCTTCGTTAATTAAAACTATATCTAGAATATTTTATACGAAAAGTATAAAATATTAACTGTTTTGTTTGACTGTTTATTTATAATAAAACAATGTACTCTTTTCTTGCCCCCTAGTGGCACAGCGGTATGTCTGCGGACTTACAACGCTAGAATCCGGGTTTCGATACCCGTGGTGGGCAGAGCATAGATAGCCCATTGTGTAGCATTTTTGCATAAATTCAAACAAACAAAACTGTTTTCTTTTCCCAAACTGAAATTTGATATTTTAAAGAACACTTTATGGCCATACGTTCATTACTGTTCAAATATCGATTTTCAACTGTTTATGTTTTTACTTAGCTGTTATTGATTACTGATTGATAATAAAAACTGAAATGAAATTAATTACCAATAAGAAGCTTCCAGGAACGAATGGCGTTTCAAGTTCATTTCTATATGTGGGTATTTTACAAATAAATGTACAAATTTAACAAACTTGTTCATCCTTTGCTAATGTTTTCCATTTAACCAAGTTAAAAATAAGAGTTTAGAATTACAATTATGACTCTCAACCTGAGCGACATCTTATGCATATAAATACTAAATAAGCTAGATCAGAGCCTTATAGGTTTCAAATATGGCTGTCCCTAAGTTGAAATTACTGACAAGAAAGAAGGTTGCTAGTCAGCAGTTCCCACTGCCACGACAGCTTTATTCGACACTTTGAACTCAATAATGGAATTGGCTATCCCTTTTATAGCACATTCACAGCTGAAAGTGCGAACATACCCAACGGCATCGCAGCCCAACTCTAAATCCTTCGATATGCTGCTCGACACGCTAACTAATAAACTATACCCGACCTTTTGTATTTTTAATTGCAATTCTTTTCCTTATTATGCTACATCATTTCTTTGGGATAGAATATATTTGAGGAGCTCAGTTGTACGAGGGCTTAGTTTAATTTATTTAGTGCTAATTGTCGTATCATTAAAACAATTTCCTTCCCAATGGAGCATCTTTCGTTCTCAACTATTGTTTCTAATTACGCGAAAACAAAAAACAAAATTATGATATGAAAAGACAGAAGGTGTATTATTCTTCATATATTTTGAACGTGTTCTAATAAGTCTGGATATAGGTACCACGTATTTCTGTCATTAAGATGTCTATAATGGAGAATGAACAATAGAATGGTGTGATGTGGTCATTACATATAATGAATATGTCGCACGTTATAGAAAAATAATAGAAACTTAATGACATGATTTATAATGATAAAGAAAGGCATAAGCACTTTTATAATTTGTGTAGCGCGCCCCCGCATAGAATTTTTAATGAGAGACCAAAACATATTATTGCTCGAACGCCACTGGTAAGTAGCTTGTTGAAATAGTGGGTAGAAATGAGCTTGTGAATGGCCTTTTCTCACCCAATTATTCTAATATTATTTTGTTGTCGATTAGCCAAGAAACAAACGACTCATAAGCTTGGAATGTCAATCAAACCTAAAATACAAATATTTGGTCTTTAATTGGCAATATACATTAACAGAACTTGTGAAAAAACGAATGAAATATTAAAGTTTAAGTGATCGATTTTATATAAACAAATACAACATTTTTTTTACTCTTTATGTAATACAGAAATAAACTTAAACGTAAAATTATCTTTAAAATACATACCTCGATAAATATCAAATACTCTAATTTTCAGCGCACACTCCTAGAGTGACATTATAAAGCGCATCTTGTTAGATTGAATTTATTTATTGGATTAATTTTAACACCCCTGTCATTAAGATAGTAAGCGGATGTTATACGACCAACAAGAATTGTATAAGCTTCTGTGTATTTTTGTTAGATACCGTCTCTGTGGTTTGTGGAAGAATGCACACATAAGACGTTGGAATACAATGTACCCATATTAGTAAAAAATGTAAACTAATGTGCTTTGGTACATAAAGTGTCGGTATTAAAAAATATAATATTTATTTATAAAGTGAAATATTGAAAGCACTTAAAATCTCAACTTTTGGACATAATATTTGTATTTTGATTCAATTTGTATTTGGTAGTCTTTAAGTAAATGTCCAGGTTTATTAGTTAATATATTTGCCTCTTATTTTCCCATATAAATGTGCAGGTTTGTTAGTTTATGTATTTGCTTCTTATTTTCCCGTGTAAATGTGCAGGTTTGTTAGTTTATGTATTTACTTCTTATTTTCCCGTGTAAATGTGCAGGTTTGTTAGTTTATGTATTTACTTCTTATTTTCCCGTGTAAATGTGCAGGTTTGTTAGTTTATGTATTTACTTCTTGTTTTCCCGTGTAAATGTGCAGGTTTGTTAGTTTATGTATTTACTTCTTATTTACCCATGTAAATGTGAAGGTTTGTTAGCTTATATATATTTGCCTCTTATTTATAGGTTTCTTAATTTATATATTTGGCCCTTATTTACCTGTGTATATGTGCAAGTTTGTTAGTTTATGTATTTGCTTATAATTTACCATGTAAATGTGCAAGTTCGCTAGTTGATATGGTTGCCTCTTATTTACCATGAAAATGTACAGGTTTGTTAGTCTATTTGTTTGCTTCTTATTTACTCGTCTAAATGCGAAGTATTATGTCATCTATCAGAACGGACTGGCGGATTTAAGTAAAAAAGGATTATGATAAGCTCTTGTGACTCATTCTGGAAAATCTTGTATCTTGTGTATATATTTTTTGCAGTTAAAGAGTTGTGATCATAAAATACCTGGTATCATCGTGAAAATGATGCTTTTCATTCTAATATTCTAATTGATACTTTGCGTATCAACAGGAGTGATTTTAACTACTGAAACCACAACGACCTCAAACTATTATATTCTCGTCCTCTCACTCCTTCCTCAAACTCCTACAACTGCTGACGAGTGAACTTGGAGGGAAGTATCTTACACGTGCATTTTTATTCCAAGCTCTTCTCACAAATGTCTTTCAATTACTTAGGCGATGGCTTATTAACATGCGTAGTTTGCACACTAACTGAAAACAAGTAGTTCAACAATTAGCTTTGAATTAGAATTTTTCGTTACACATTAATTCGACGTTACTGCACAAAAATGTACTTTCTCTTTTATAATCATTATGCTCCTCCGTAATTAAATACTTTGTTAAAACCGATTTTCTTTTGTTCTAGAGTTAAGGTGTTTATTCATCTTAAGTGTATTTGATGTTGAATAATCAGATTTTCAAGCCAGCGAATATAATTTCACTAGTTATCACTCAACTATCTTACTGATTTCTAATGATTAATAACAAATGTTACAATATACCAGAAATGTGTCTCAAGTCAAGGCATTCTATGAAGTAGGCTTGTAAGTGTGCAAAATGTAATTTTAACTGTATGCAATGCCCTCCAATAAAATACGACCAATTCCAGAAATAGTATTTTATTACATACGCAAAAGTAAAGTACAATTCTGCAAGTTAATGGATATATACGTATAATGTAAGTACTATATTATATTTCTGTACACTAAACCTTTTAAAGTTTTTATGTCCTACAAAAGTCATTGACACACGTGTAGATTCATAGAAAATATTGTATTTTTGCATGTTCTGTGTTGTCTTCAACACAGCTGTGGTACTGTGAGTGGTTTTGATTTATTTCAGTAACCATTATGAAATAAGATCACATTTTCGAAAAAGACACGACTATTGTTTGTAGACTTTTTTTATGATATAAAAGATTGTAAACAACTGTTAATGTGGAGATGCGACGACACTTACATTCTTAGTACGTTTTGAGTGACATGAATAACAATAAAACTTTTAATGAGGTATCTACTGGAATCGTATGATGAGCCAGCTTATCAAAGTTCCAGGTGATTCGACAGTGAGACCACCTACGTAAAGCAACGTGATTTTCAAACATCTTACAGAGTTGAACGACGAATATTAGCTACTCCCCTCTTCAATTTTTTATTTTTTTTAACTTTGAACACAAACTAAGTTCCTCCAGGTCGTCGTTTTGCGGGCCTGATTTGGAGATAGAATTTAATTAGCTTCGTTAGTGAAGGATGACAGCCAATTAGATATCAAACGGTGGCTGAGGTTAATTACATTTGTTGTTCAGTAGGAAGCATAACACGAAATTTTAAAGTTTTCACTATCGTGATTACACTAACTTCAAGTTTCGTATAGACAGATGATGTTTTAGTTAATTGGCTGAACTAGGAGATAAAAATAAACAGACAAGAACATAAAAATGAAACACGAAGATCGACAAGGAAAATAATAAAAGTACCCGTTTCTTTAATTGTAGTGCAAGCCAATTTGGAATGCCACGACAACAGTTTGATTTTTTTATCTCAGCATTTAAAAAACAACAACTAGCTGAATAACATACTGGGTTAATAATTCAGTGCTGTGGAAAGTGAAGATAATTCATGAAAAGGTAATAATGGAATTTGAACACACGTAAACACAGTGATCATGAAATTTATTTTCAATTACAAATTATTTTACAATGTTCGAAGATTTATTTTTGTTTTGTTGTAAAGCATAAAGCTACACAGTGGAATAATTGTATCCTGCCCACCGCTGATATCGAATCCTAATTTTTGGCGTTATAAGCCTGCAGAGTTACCGCTGAGCCACGAGGATGAACAGTCTGAGAAAATGGTAAACATTTAAAGACCATATAAGGTTTTCTTAGACCAATATAGTAGAAAATTAAAAAATCATACTTATGATAAATCCGCTATATATTGTCAATTCTGTTAACGGTGTTTTAGGATGAATATTTAGATTGAGCTTTTAAACAAAAACAATCATTTCTTTTATTAATTGTGCTGTTTTATTACAATTTTTAAGTAACAATAACATTTGTGTAACATTATATACTTTTCCAAAACTTAAGATATTACATTATGCTACCTCTTAGAATTATTATTGTAAGTACTGCGTGAAATTGAATCCAAAAAGCAGAGTTTGTTTGTTTGTAATTATGCACAAAGCTACACAATGGACTATCTGTGCTCTGCCCACCACGGGTATCGTAACCCGGTTTCTAGCGTTGTAAGTCCGCAGACATAAAAAATCAGAGAAGTAAAGCTGAAGACAATGAATTATGCTAATTGATTTTTAAGTAATTATTTACATGTAAGACGTGATTATATTGTTTTCTCTAAAAAAAACATCTCGTAAAGTCGAGATGTTTGGTAATTTAATATTTTTCCAGAAGTTGCACATGCAACTTTAAAAATAGTAATAATTATCATTTTCGCCGATATTTTAACGATGTTTTATAATTATTCCATTTAAATTATCGTGTTGTATGAAACCACCTAAATGATAAAAGAAAAGGAAAATACTCGGGTACAGATATTTTACCTTTAAACAAAATTAGAAAATACTGAGTAGTGGCAGTAAAAAGTGTAATATCTATTTAGAACGTCGGAGAAGTGTTTGAAAGGACTAAATTGTGTATACGTTCTTTCAGCTTCAGCAACTGAGTCAGTAAAAATACATACATACCTTCTCTTCAATCTCCTTGTCTGAATAATGTGTTACGCTCCAACTGTACTTAATTCTTCACCTCTTTACCAAACACTCACCATTATTAAGTTTATTCATAATTGCAAATGTGACCTCACGAAAACTTCTTTGACTACGTCCAACTTCTTTACCACAACTATGGTTTACTTCTTTGGTTGACAATATATATATATATATAGAGAGAGAGAGAAGTCGTCTTTTCCCTGCCTCACAACAAAGAACCTTCGTTGTAGAAGCAACTATTCATTCAGTTTCCTGATCTGTTTAGTACCTTAAGCAGGATAAGTAAAAAAAAAGGCTTAACTTTGGTGACAGTAAAGACGTTTACACTCAGAATTGAATTGTGTTCTCTGGGATAGCAATCTAACCCACAGAAATGCTCAGCACCGACAGTGCTAAATACATATAAGGCACCTTAGTTAAACAACAAAGGTTCTCTGTAACTCTTTTACTCTAATACTTCATAAAACTATTCCATCACCAGGGCTTTTCAATATTCAGTTTGGCACTGTCCTCTTTCTAGCCTTTCGAAGTAAAACAGTTGGAAAGTGTCAAGGTTTTTATTCCATCATGATATTTTTAATTCATTCACAAGAGCTAAAAATGTAATTTAACTGTCATAGATAGGAATTTTAAAGTTGATATATATATAACCAAAATACGTTCCAGTTTTAACCTGTGGATATAAATAAACGTAAGGGAAGAGTGGGAAGATGATAATAACACACCAGTATATTAAAATACATTATGACAAGATCTGACACTTCCTTCACTGCGTGGGTGTTTAATTATGTGAGAGGTCTTGAAATCAAATTCTTAAATGGTTACCAAAAGATGTTGGAAATAAGTGTATTTCAAAGGTACTGCATTTCAACTCGAACGAATTTATTATTATTATTCCGAAAGTGTGTAAGTCCATAATAAATGACTTGTAAAGCTTTGAGTACATATTTGCAACTACATTTAAGATAGATATTGTTAAAAGATAATATTTATGTTTTACTGTGATTTTTAAGATAGTTCTCACACTTGATGTTAAGTGCTCGTGACCAATACTTGCAAACGAGCCATTTACTTCAACATTTATGTTACTGCAATTCAGACTTTATGCATAGATTGGAGATTAATTTGAAAATCCGTGTAAATAATTATGTTAAAAGGTTAACTAGGTGTTTTTATGTGTTTACATTTAGGTTTACAATATGTTTTTAAATTTTGTCATTTAGGTTAACAATGCGTTTTTATATGTTTACATGTAGGTTAACAATATGTTTTATATGTTTACATTTAGGTTAACAATGCGTTTTTATATGTTTACATTTAGGTTAACAATGCGTTTTTATATGTTTACATTTAGGTTAACAATATGTTTTATATGTTTACATTTAGGTTAACAATGCGTTTTTGTATGTTTACATTTAGGTTAACAATATGTTTTTATAAGTTGTCATTTTAATTTCTACGCTCCTTATTTTACGTGATTAGCAGCTGAGACTACGTGAAAGCTATTTTATTTTGTTTTTGTGATCAGCATGTCGTATCCTTTCGAAGATTAATCTCTATCAAGTTTTACATATTAAGTAAAAACCGTGAACAATCTGAGAACTGCTATACTTACTCTCAAGCTTTATGTATGAACAATCTGAGAACTGCTTTACTTACTCTCAAGCTTTATGTATGAACAATCTGAGAACTGCTTTACTTACTCTCAAGCTTTATGTATGAACAATCTGAGAACTGCTTTACATACTCTCAAACTTTATGTATGAACAATATGAGAGCTGATGCTTCTCTTAGGTTCCACACATATTATAATCTTTTCTTAGCCTATCTATGAAGTTATGTTATTCTCAGAGTTTTCGAACTAGACAACTAGTTAAGAGTTTGAGAACTGGTGTTACGTTTTACACTGTAAATATTTATAGAATGTTTTTATATTTTAAACGTAGCTAAATACCATCAACCTGAAAACTGTTGCTATATTTAATTGATATTATGTTTAAGGGTAGTAAGGATAAACATATATATAATTTAGACTATTTAGGTCCAGTTTTGTTAACACATTGGCGTAAATGTGAGTACAGGTAAAAATCTTAAAGTAATTAATCTATATTATCTTAAGTATATAAGAATTCAACGTTATCTACAAAATAGCCATATTTATTATTATTTTCACAAAGAAAACAAAGCTATAATTCATATAAGCTTTTTCCCTATCAGTCAACCAAATGCTTGACCTAATGTGTTTGTTCGTTATTAAGCACAAAGCTATAAAATTGACTATCTGTGCTCTGCCCACCTCGAGTATAGAAACCTAATTTGTAGTCTTAGATATAAGAACAGGTATGTTAATATCAATTTTATCTTGATCGACCTAAAAATATTATTTATATCCTAAGTTCAGAACAATTTTAAAATTTCAACATCTATTTATCAAAAAACCATGTAACGTTGGAATACAGCTTGCGCGATAGAAACGTTGATAAAAAAAATAAAAATTTTACTGTTCCGTCAGAAGCTACTTAATATTTTTCATTGGGACATTGTGACAAAATCAAAATTAAAATAATTTATATCAGCTTAGTCATGAATAAACATTATTCTTAGTATTATGAAGTAAAACTAAACTGTTGTTTTAGTGTGAGGAAAGAATGTATACTCCAAAGAGTAATTACAAATATGTTGGTATAATTTTATTTTGTAATTTCCTACAGATCAAACAAACAGTACATAGTGGGACAAGAAGAAAATTAAGAGAAGCTTGTTAAAGCAGATGGAAAATAATAGTAATAATAATAATAACACTTAAAACATTTATTTTAAAAGTATTTCTATAGTATATACATTCAATATAGATATAAATTACTTACTTTTTGTTTAGAAATCCTGGATTTTTTTACGAAGTAAAACTACATGTTAAACTCCATAACTTACTATATAGTAATCCTTGGGCTACCGTTGCTGTTACATAGAATAACCATTGTGTGGTTTTGTCCATTTCACTTTAAAAAAAAACTATACTGTGACTAAAGAATAAATTGAGACTCAATCACAGATCTTCATATTTAGAACTTAGAAAACTGATGAATTATGGATTTTCGAGTAAGTTTGAAATTGAGATTATACTCCTCTGTGTTGTCTCCGAAAGCCACGACTTGCAATCAGTGCCTCAAACTCAATAGACCCCAAAGGCGATCGATTAGCGCTGAATAATTTGCATTCAATTTTCCTCGGGAGAGCATTCGGGAGTCAACGTTCTTCGTCCACAAAGTATTAGAAATAGAATAGGGGAGGAGTGTACTCAGTGGCTCGATTGATGTCCCGTTGATAGACGAGGGGCCAAAAGGCCAATGCTTATAAAGATCTATTGGGGTTCTTTGGGTTAGTGAAAAGCAGATATGACCAGAAGGTCTAAATGAATTCACTAAGTTTAAGGTTTCTCCGAATATAGAAAATGAATTCAATTAGAGAAGTAGGATAAGTCAGACAATCCATACTAAGTGGTTGTTGAATATCAGTCGATACATTTAATTTATCATTAAATTTCATTGTTTTTCTTTGGCATTTTGATGCTGTTTCTGAAATCTTATTAAAATATGAAAATCAGGAATTATTTGATGAAAAAGGAATGTGGTGCATTACATGATACTATGTATAGTAATGATAAAAAATGCCCTGTTGTGGAAGATTATTGTGTTGCATGTTTGTTTTGACGCAAAGCCACGCGATGGTCTTTTTTTTGCACAATGACGTTGCTTTTGCATTGTATTTTGCATCGATGGCAAAACTACTAAGGTTATCATACCAGACAATATACATCTGTGGGGCAAACGTTCGCGTTCCGTTATCTAAAAGGAAAAACAAATCGTGTTCCGCGCTTTTGGGCCGTGAGTGTGTAATAAGGGTGACAGTAAAATCTCACTATTCGGTCAGACAAGAGTAACCCAAGAGTTGGCGGTGAGTACAAATAACTGTCTATTTTCCCTCTAGTTCACGAGTTCAAAATGAGCTTGTTAATATATCCGATAACAGATCTGGTAGGTGTCGTGTTTTCCAAATATCTGTATCTATCTGTTTGTGTGTATAAAAACAATACTTATTTACTGTCTAGAGTTTTACAGAATCTAAAAAATGGTTTAGAGGCCAATTGGTTAAGTTTTGATAAAAATTGAAGATCGTATCAGAAAACATAAGTATAGCTAGAGTTTCGTATTTTATGGAATTTTTATAGCCTAACTTGTAGTTCATAATTCAAGGTCATGTGGGGTAGTAACTACCATCCAGCAGTTATTTTCCAGTTATAGAAAATATAAGGATTTAACAACTTATATAGAGTTATTATATTACTTCAAAATAATATTCACTAAACTTATCATTTACTGAAGTGATCCGAATTAAGCTATATTTGTTTCGAAAAATTAAAACGTTCTGTAATTGTGTATGTATTCTGATATACATACTTAAAGGGGAAACTAACAACTAATACATTGCTTACCAATAATAAAGATGTTTAGTAATTTTAACAGTAAAATCTGTAAAGTTCAATTTCTTTTCAATTAATAACACAGGTCTGCGATGGTTTTATTGTCTTGAAATTTTTACATGTTCTACAGTAATTCCTGAACGCTAAATTCGAAAATGATATCCATTTCTCCCCATCGCGTACAGATTTTTCACAAAACGTCATAACGCAATACATAAAAGAAAGACCACAACACGTAGTTTTGAAACTAAAGACGTAAATTTCACACAAAAACCAGGATGAATGAGGATGTATATTCGTTTGACATCGATGTTCATCCCTTTTCTTCAGTTTGTTTGTATTTTTGCTAACAAACATAATAATAAAAAATGTTCATTTTGGTAAACGATATAATAATTGATCTAAGTTTTATTTCCTTCCGATTTGTAAGACATCCTTACGTGTTATCCAAAAATAAATATTATATTCGAAATTTGCGAAGCTGAATTATGGAAAATCTTTTATTAAAACCAAAACAACTTTTATGAAGTTTAAATTCGCAGACCTGTGTTATCGTGCGAAACATCGATATTCGCTTAAGGTCATTAAACATTCCCCTGAAATGTGGTGGCAAAAGCCTAACTATCTTCAGTATAAAGTGTTAATTTTCATCAAACTTTACCTTTTGATGTAAGCACATTTTAATAGGTTTAGCTTATTTCGTTGCTTGTGTACTTGTTTCTTAATCTCTTTATTTATATTGGATTAATGTATATATTTCTTATGAATTGGATATCGAAGAAGCGTATAAAATATTGACGTGGTCGTTTTATATATATTTTGATATTTTACACAAATTACTTTGTAGTATACGGGAAAAAAAAGCTAAAAGTGAATTCGCAAATATCTTACCCACTTGCTTTTATGAAACTGTTTCAGAATTGTGAACAATCAGTACAAACTACGATAAAAGAAACAATTAAAATCACCTTTGTTTTCATCTAAAGGTAAAGTTGCCAGTGGCTCAGTGGTAAGTCTGAAGGCTTATAATCTAAAATTCTGGTTTCGATATTTGTGGTAAGTATAGAAAAAATAGCCCATTGTGTAGCTTTGTGTTTAACAGTAAACAAACAAAAATCTAAAAGAAAAACTGACCATCCAAGATACAAGATGAGATACAAAATACAACTAGCAGTTCTTTATTATAGTTCTAAAGAAATATCCAACAAAACAAATTGACGACAAACAGGGTGGAGTTCTTCAAGCATCTAGTTGAAATTAATTTTCACTTCATTATTCACTAACCAACATTTCCGGTTTTTCAAGCAGCCTTTAGAAAGGAATACTACTGAGTAATGATGGAATATACGCTGTAAACAAATCTTTTGTGATTAGATTATACCTTCTCTCATTACCAGCCTAAGACTTTTATACTCACACTTTTGATTATATCCTTGATGCACATACATGTACCACGTGATTTAGGTCGAGGCTAACCATTCCTCCCTGTAGTCGTCAAAAGAGTCAAAGAGGTAACTCGTTAAATTAACATTCATTTTACTTATGTAATCACTGTTTGAATTCCAAACACCAGGGAAAGCGTTCAGTCCATATGTACGTGCGGACAAACTTTTATGAGCAATAATTGTCTTCAAAAACTGACGAATTAACATGAGCCGGCTAACGCTTGATAAACAGTTTATTTACTTCAAAACACTCGCTAAAAGTTACACAAAGAGATATCTGTCCTAGGTCCCAAATTTTCAACTTATGCAACAGCATCCATCGCCAGCTTTTGGACTACTCTTGTCCGATCAAATAGTTTCATCAACAGTCTAAAGTGCAGAACGTGTTTTTTTAGGATCCACATTCAAATCACGTTTAACATTATGCCACACCGGCGAAGTTTCATAAAAGTGACGACGTGTTAAAATTCATTGTGTGCCTGCATAAAAAATACCTAATACATAAGGTGAAATACATAGTGACTGAAATATTTCAAAAAGAAAACAAAGGGGCAACTAACCAGATTCACACTGAATAGTAATATTGAAAATCATATCGAAAGGTTCAAGGAGTGTAAATTGATTTAGGACGGGATATTTAAGAAACAAACTGGGACCCTATTTAGTATTGAATGCTTTTAAAATGAAAGATATATCATTAACTACATTCTCTGAATAATGACTGTTTTATTTTGGAATATGAGATTGAAAATTCCAAGCTGTAGGAAACATTCAGTATTTTTATTTTATTTTTATTTTTAGTTTCGCAGGCTTACACTTAGTTTATTTGAAATATGCGTTCAGTTATTGATCGACAGTGTAATAGAAAAACAATATATAATTTATTCAAGAAATGTGGAGTTTTATTATATTATAAAATATATAAGGTCCCATTTAAATGACGTTGTGGAAAAGACAAAATTTTCCTTTTTTTGATTTTGCAGTAATCACAAATAATACTTTGGTGTGCTATAGTTTAAGATTTAAGTAGAGTTCATAAGCGGTGAAATACAAATAACAAACTAAATATGATGAAACGTTGTAACATGTATTTAATATATATGCTTAAAACGGTGCAAACAATAAACTTATATCATAACAGCAAGTAACCATCAAATATAACCACTGAAAATTACCTAAGTAAGAAGACATTCTAAATAAATTATAATTTTTTGGGGGGGTGAGGAATAGAAATAATGGTTAGTACCAATAGCATCAAACTTATACACCGTGTTCTTGCCTGTATAGTTGTAATTGCACTTAGATCGTATAGTGACAGGTTAAATTACTACAAGGTTTGTGAATACTGAGGATCTGTCTCAGTATGAGATATGGTCATGCGGAGAATTAGGGTAACCTAGTGTGGGGGCCTTTCAATACCACCATCAATGCTGCATGTTTAATCCCATCGCCTTCTGTTCGGTTCCACTGTGACCATTCTTATTCATGTATCAAAAGAACACCCAAACGATTCCGTTTTGGACGGGAAAGATTGGCATATCATTCAATTTTCTGGTCTTCCGCTCCTCTCTATTCGTCATTATTGAGACAGAAGGCGTTGTATTCTGTAGTCAACTCTAAAGCCTCCTAGGTTTTGATTAACAAGTCATTTTACAGAGATCTGGAGCGTTAACTGGGAACGCGCCAGTCCGCTTCATATGGAACCTTTAATATCTTCACTGAACTTGGCTACAATAATTTCAATTCCTCGCTACTCACTCGTCGAAAGGAAGATCACGTGGAACGGTTGGTTTGTCAAGTTGAATGGTTCACACGTATGGTTTTCTATCACGAGAGTGAACGTTAAAACACATTGACAAATAGAACTTAGACTTGTCAATACACTGGGAAGAGTAGCTAGAGTGAAAGTGATTACATTTTCACTCTTTTTCTTTTTTTATCCACAGCTAAAGTTTTAATGGTACTCCTTGGTATGCTTATTCACTTTTGAAGACATTGTCGGATCATTATTATAAACATAAGATATGAAATGCAGCCAGTGAAGACCAATGACCTTAAACCAAGGATCAGACATTCTGCGTACAGAATCTAATGACAATACATTTGTTGTATTAAAGAGTGGGTGGTTAAATGAACACCCAGGTTAAATGTAATAATGAAAAATTATTTTATGTGAATTTCAGATCGCTCTATGTCGCCAATATTTTGAATAAAGGAATTAGTAAAACAACACGGAAGCCAGAGAGAACCAATCCCCAAAAAACATTTACAATCCTAACAAAGGATGACGTAATAAAGGGCGTACATTGGCCTTGCAGAAGAGATCGGGATTTCGAAGTTGGCGAACTGGAGTCGAATCTGTGCAATACCACAAAATATTTCTGGCACTTTACGTTGTGGCTGTATTATCTAGAATGACGACTAAACCCTTATCATGAGTGGTAGGGTGCTGTTGAGTGGTTACCTTTCCTTTTCGTCAGTAGTTCAAAACTTAGGACAGCGGCAGTTAGTCTTAGTAGCTTTGTCATAAACACAAATACACTATTAAATAAGCGATCGTACATCATCCAATTAGTATATTTTCTTAATAAGCAACTAAACCGTTACGGTTCTTGTTAAGAGCATACTTATAATAATATAATATACTGTGTGATTAAGAAGAATGATTTAGGCACGTTTTGTTTAAAACGTTTCATTTGTATATTGTCTACATTTTGAATATACGATGTATATTAATAACATCTTAGTAATACATAACCTCGAAAACGACCTTGAATGACCTTGTCACAGGGTAGGCTCACAATTCCTTATTCCATATCATTAACAATTACTACCCTAAATCTCTCCATTCCTGAATTATTTTCCTGTCAATGGACTTCTGAATCAACATGTATATGGTTCTGTTTATGGAAATTTAAGGTAACATCCACACGTTCTCCAAAGTACACTAAAAATTAATTGATATATGTTGATACACAAGTGTGTATACCATTAGTCATTCGATCTTGGATATTTATCCCCAATTCACTTAAGTCTAATAAGTTTCAACTTTCATTACAATTTCTTGTTTATTATGTTGTTGTTGTTGTTTTCGCAACTTGGAGGCTTAGTTACAAAAGTCAGCATCTTCAAATTAGTCTGATTTACTTAGCATATGTTAGTTTTAAAAAAAATGCCATTACATTATGAATAAAATCAATGTTATACGTATACCGGTACATTCGATTTTTACCTTTTAATAAAATTAGGACATAATTGTGTTTTTTTATTCATACAAATATTCAGCTCTGAAAAACACTTGTACGAAGTTTTACATTTATTGTTTGCCATTTAGCTAAATAATATTTAGATCCTCAAATTCTGATGATTAAATCTAACATCTAAACTAGTATTTTATTGTTATACCAAAACAAAGGCTTAACGACTGACTTCTCGTCGAAATAATACATTCTATAAGTGTATGTTATAACACCTACAATCAGTTATTCCTCAAGTGTGTGTATGTATAGCGTAAAAAATATTAAAGTTGATGAAAATAAGACCTGTCCACGTAGTAACCTTGCACAAACAAGCAAGACAATTTATATTTACTTGGAACAAACAATGTAGAGCACTCTTGTAGCTTAATACATAACTGTAATTCACTAATTAGGCTCACACAAAAATTACCTTCAGTCAGACACTTTTTCACTTTGATTTTCATCAACAAAAATTGAAAAACAACAACAAATCATAGAGTATTTTACTTCATCTTTACAAATGGCTCTGTAGATTCATGAGACAAATTAAATATAATTATATAATTACAAAAATAAAATTCGCTGAAGGAAGAACAAAATAAAGCCAATCAGCTTAGATCTATTAAATATATCTTTTCTTCCAAAATTTTGATTTATTCGAATTTACTTACTGAAAATTTTATCAGATGTACAAGTAACGTATCTGTTGGGAGGATTCTACAAGTCCTTGCTTATATATTATATTTATACACATATATATACGAGTTGTTAGTTTTCTTCAAATTAATGTTGTGTCTTTTTCATAGACACCATTAGTTTACTTGTGGTTCTGCACAAAGCTACACAGAACACTATCTGTTCTGTGCCCACGGATCCAGCTCCAATTATTTTACCTTTATAATACCTCAAGCTGAACCACCGAGGGCATACATTCATAACGTGATGATGACACTGTATTGTATATTTGAATATATCGAGGTTCTACAAAGACAGAGAACTTTCGTGATACATATAGGAAACTTCTTAAAGTCATACGAAAAGCTAGAGTACTTATATAACAGGCTCAGATATTTATTGTGCTGTGTAAATTGTAATAGCTTATAGTTATTTTAATATAAAAACACTCAGATAATATTTGGAAGGATTTATACAATCATTATTCTGAAATTAAAAATAATTGAAGTTTATTTCTTACACACTAACGCGTTAACTTTCTTGTATAGTTGCTTGATTTTTGATTCCTAATCGCACCTTTTTTTTATGTACATATTTTTTCCCCTAAAGCAGTAATCAGAGAACTATGAATACACAGAAAAAGAACAATACAATTTCTCTGACAACAAAACAGTTATTATCATGAACCCAGGTTTCAAAGAGCAATATAAGCGGATTTATAATTACTTTACTTTTTATGTGTAACACTAAACAAAAACAACACATTTCGTATGGTAATGAATATAAGATACCCTTTAGTTAGTCTTCAAATCCACAGGAGTTTGCTGCTTACTCGCTAGAAGGATTTTTTAAGAGAAAAATTTATTAAATAAAAGACACTTTCAAATAATGTAACGGCTGGAAATCGGAAAAAATCAAGGAAAAAAAGTTATAAAAAACAATTAAATTGGTTTAAATGGAAGTCGTGGCAAGTCTAGAGAAGTAGCTCCAACACATCACGTGTAAGAATAGTATATGAAAAACTCACGTATAAAATTTGAGATTTTTCCAGTACTATGTTTTAGAACTGTCGATTTGTATCTTCGTTAAGAAATATTGAATATTATACTCATTGTATATTGAAACGCCTTTAATACATATTAATATATGTATATTTTTATCGTGAGCATCCAGACCATTTTATATATATTTTTTTCTTGCTTATAGAAAATTTAGGTGCTTTTATTTGTCAGTCATAAATCATTAAAAGAAAAGCCTCCCCCCAGTAGCACAGCGGTATGTCTACGGACTTACAACGCTAGAAACCGGGTTTCGATACCCGTGGTGGGCAGAGCACAGATAGCCCATTGTGCAGTTTTGTGCTTCATTACAAAGAAACACAATTAAAAGTAAATACATACTAAATAATACCAGAAAATATTTGCAAACGTAAAATGTTATTGTCACTTTTTAAATATTATGTACTAGTAAATATAACTTCGACTAGCGCGGCATTTATTTCGTTGGCTTCGCGAGAATGGCGGGATAGAATGCGTGTGTGTCATTCGCCATGCAGGTCTACTGAATACGGGCGGTCAACAATGGTACCCGTACTACACACGTCACATTTGTTCAGCGTCGATTTGACGTAGTGAAAGCTGAAATAGCTGCTAAACTCGAATCATTCGTTCGACTGCTTATCTATATAAATTCGATCTCTGGGGGTCGACCAGAGTTTCCTGTCACATTTCATCGAATTTGGTTCATCCAATACCTCACACCAGACAAACAGGCAGACAGCTCTACTTTATATATATATATACATATAGATTAGTTCGGGACAGTAGAACGGTATTGTATTGATTGTATGTTGGTTTCAGAGCAGATTGGGCTATCTGTTGTGTCCACCGCTTGGAATCGAACGCTGGATTTTAGCGTTGTAAGTCTGTAAACTTACAGCTGTCCCACTGGGGGACAGAACAGTATTGTAAACTTGAAAGTTAAATAAGTAATCACAAACTAAACACTGCAAAATGATATTTTGGTTCAGCAACAGCTTGAACCAAATTGCGAGTGGAAGAATATGCGGTGTCATACTATTAAATAGTTTCGAACATGCTTGTTTGTTAAGAATCTGCGCGTAAAATTGTGAAAAGGACATATGCTCTCAGACTGTATGTGAGTTTGGAATATGAAGAAAGGATATCCCCTTCAAACCTCCCAAAGTTTGTCAGTTTCAAGTTTGAAATAAGTAAGGAAATATTAAAACATGTGTCTTTTTGTTTTTGATTAAGTTTCTAAAAGTACGTTTGATATTGGGAATTATATTTATCGAAAAGCGTGGCAGTGAAATATTTAGAAAAACTATTTACAGAATTTATTACAATCCACAGAATATTAGTAGGTTTTATCACTAGAATTATGTATGTGGTCGTGTTATTTTCACACAACCAATTATCATATTACCATAAACAAACATACCTGACATAATTTACTTAGAAAGGACGGAGTACGGCTGTTCTAGTTCTATTGATAGCACTATATTTTAAATTCCAGTAAAATACATTAAAATTGTTTTTTAATAAACACTTTACTTATATACTGTTAACGTACAAGTGAATTGTTGATAGAATATATATTAAGCCGTATTACACTGTTTTACTGTTTACTTTTGGATTACCTATGTGTATATACATATAATACATGTGTATAGTATGAACGTGTGTGTATATTTGTAAAGTTAATGTTTCCCTTTCCAGGGTTCTAATGCACAAATATATAGGTTTAAATAGGGATGATTGAAAAGTATTCTAAATGTTATCTAACATACAAACTTGGACTTAATGAAGACAAATGTAATTTGTTGAAATCCTGATCCAATACAGTCGTTATCATATTGAATGTATTTTGTGATTTTTGATAGGTCATCGCTGGAGTTCAAAAACTGAATGATGGGATCTCGATAGGCAGAAACTGTTCAAGTTGCTTTTATAACATATAGGTCAGAACGTGACGATGATAAGTCAGAAGTATAAAAAGTAGTTGAATCCTTATAGCTTTCGGACTGATGACAGCATTTGATCAGAGTCCTCAAATAAACATTGCCTCAAATGTTCTCCAATTTTTCTTATTTGATTACGTAAGTCATGGAAGCTGCCTGACTACTGGCCTCTAAGGTATTAAGCTAGATCTGATGAAAAGAAGCAGAAACTGCTGAAAAACATGTTTCAAATAAAAAATTTAAACTTAATAGAACTGAAAACGACGCGAAACCAGTTGAAAAGGCTTGAGAATTGCTCATAACGTTATCCAAAGGATTAATGAAGATATCTGAGGAAAAGAAGTGGAAACTGCTTAAAACGATGCTAGTTGTACAGAAATAGATCTGATAAAAACAAATAAACGATGTTTGAAACGTCATTTAACGTACAAAAACAAGTCTGATGAACCGAAATAAAATGTGGTTAATGATATTTTAATTAATATATACAGAAATCTTAGCTTAAGTATGTAAGTGGTCAAAAAACAGTATTTGTTTTTGTATTTTAGTACGCATTTGCTTGTTTATTTTCATTTGTGAATTGATACTTAAAGTTATCAACTACCAAATGAACAAGTCACAGCTATAATCCAGACAAAGAACTAGGTGATAACTATGACTAGTTCACATGACGAATAAAAGCATTTTCTAGCTATTTGTTTACTATGTTTGTCTACTAGGTCATTTTACATTATGCAAGGCATACACATGTAAAACATTTATTGAAACATCTTGTTTGGATCATCTCACTCTAAATCTATCCACTCATTCTACTTCTGAAACATACACCAAGGAGACAAGCTTACACCACTAAATACTGTGGTAACTATAGGTAAATATACTGTAATATATTACCACGCCTCCTTTGCGTACGTTGTTTGACTGAAGACCACGCCTCTTCCTTGCACGTAAAAGAAGTGGTGACAGATGTTACGCAATACCTGACAAATGGCTGCTATACTTTTCTGTTATTGTTAATCCGTACATTCTATATGTTTTTCAATTACTATTTATCTGACACACAATAGTGAAAAGTATTTACAAAATGCAGACTATTAATAAAATTAAAGAAATAAAAACAAGGAACATTTGAGACAGCTCTTATATGTATGTATCTTTTTAATTGTGCTTTATGTTAGATTTAGTATTATAAATTCGATATATAACAAATTAGCTGAGAAAATTTTCCCCGTGAAAGATTATCTATTATTTTTGCCGCTATTAGTAACTTTAAAACTAAATCTATTGGTGTTGATCATGTTGCAGAGTTCGTTATTTTTAAAGTAAGTGATTCGATATTTCATAACATTTTACCTGTCATACAAAAGTTAAAATACGTAACTAAATGCTAATAAAAAAACAACAACTATTTTTGGCTATATGTGTGTGTGTGTGTGTGTGTGTGTATTCTTAATTATGTTATATGCTATTTTTTAAATAATAGATATTTTATAACATCTTTTTAACTGACCAAATTAGAGATGTCTAACTAGCACTAAAAGTATTAATTTGTGCAAAATGTGACGAAACGAAATTGTCCTTTGCCTCTCCTATAAGTTAGAATCAATACTGTTGCATTAGACAGACGATTCAGACCTTGTGACTTTCTGATGCAGACCGGGTGGAGTGACGCCTTTTGTATGTTGTCAGTTTCAGGGAGAGTGAATGAAGAGAAACGACTCATTTATGTCATCTTCTTTTTCGTAATACTCATACTGCTTAGTTGTGTACAAACAATCAACACCAAACAGACTCACACTGTTGCTTTAACAATATTGGTTTGACCGCGATGAGTTAGCTCTAAGTATGACAGCGTCTGGTTTATATTGTTACTCGATTAGAAGTTAATTTGGACAATTCGCGCACTTAGAGAAAATAAAACGCTGGTCCTCTAAGCCTTATTATAATGATGCCCGAGAAAACTTATACCATATGTTGCACTTTTTGTATTTCAAGAACGTACATGATAGTACCAGAAAGTTCATTATTCTTTAGTCACATACTTTTACCATTTTATATTTCACTACAGTGTTTCATCATTAATCTTATTTCTAATTAAATAAAAAATTATTCCCTTGATAATATTAATGCAACTTGTAATAATACCCAATAAATGCGTTTATTCATAAAAGGCTGATAATACTGATTACAATGGTTTCCCGTGGTGACATGATTCCTCTGATTCGCATATAAATCAAATCAGTTATATAACAGCCTTGTATTTAATTGATTTAAAAAAAAAACTTCCTTAACATGATATGTACCATCCTATCTAGGACTGACTTCTCAATTTAGACTATTAAATAAGTAATGCTAATATTTTGAATATGTATACCCGATTGTAGCCACAACAACCAATGGGGATCAACTGTTTCTCTCTTTCTCTATGTATGTGTGTATGTATATATATATATATATACCATAGAAAACGTACCTGTTCAACGAATACAGAGGACCTATGGGTCCCCCAGTAATGTGCAGTGAGATCTAAAAGCTGATTCCCCCTTTTCCTCTGGGGGTCCTATGGGTACATGCCAGTGTTGGTGCCAGTTATAAGCGGAAACACACACACACAGGCTTTCTTCAAATAAAGATTTAATGTATAACGATTGTTATCACTTTATTTTAAATCAATATTTACAGAGTATCTCATGTACTTTCCTTGAATTTATTAATTAAGCATTATTTTAAACGAACCACATAAAAGACAGACAAATATATCGATTTAATTCAATTCAATTCAATTGTCTTATCCTCGCTGTTACATAACCTAAGAAGGGATGTTGTTTTTCGTGTTTTTTTTTAACGCTGTACACATGCTAAACATAAGAGTGGTTTAAAAAGTTAGTGAAACATTTGATACGCAAATTGTCATCGAGTGACTAAGAGATAAAGTTATTTAAATAAATTTTTCTCAGGTGTCCTTTATGAATGCACAACAGGCAGAGGTACTACGGATAGCTGCTCTTCAATTACATTGAATAAATGAACAAAAGGTATGAGTATTACAGTTGCTGTTGGGGTATTACCCTAGGTGAAAGAACAACAACAGTTCAGCCCCCCCGAAAAAAGGTAAATATGTTAATGCTATTAAATATTTTTCATAACTGACATCAAGAGTCAGACAACTCAAAGAAAATAAGGCTACATATGTAATTTGAAAAATACCAAGTATTTTTGTGTTTAGCGTTTTACTTGATATTCACCGTCTTTGAACAAAGTATATTTTAGTTATACAAAAACTGCCTTTACACCGTTGGTTAGATTGATAAGCATGGTCGTTATAACTTGAGAAATTAACAACTGTTTTAAATATTTGCTGTCGTATAATATTAATCGCTTTATGTTTGATATCTGCTACCTTAGAAGTACTGTGTACGTAATTATCCGTATCTATCTCTTTATCGGCCAGCCTAGTTGTCTAGATAACTATTTAATGCGAGAAAATATCAGCAGAACGATTGCAATTACCATTGTTTCTATGACACTAAAACTTTCCTTATGTTGAGCGGTAAGAGATATCAAGGAAGCTAAAAGTTTTAGAAATTACTGCTTCTCATTTTATCCGGCATTAACTTTAGGCCTAACTAGCTTTGTGTGTCGCGTTCTTTGCGTGACGTCAGCAACAGAAGTATGGCGACACCATTATCGCTACGATCTCGCCACAGCCTATTCTGGCTAGGTTGTTTGACCAAGCATGAATTGGCGTATAGCTATATAAAACGTGTTTCATTGCTTATGATTTCCTTCGGGCCTGTATAATTGCTCAAAAAGAACGGATGTGATCAATTATGCATGTATGGTAGCATGTCAATACTCGCAGAAAAACACACACACGCACTTAGGTTCATCAGAAACAAAGCCTGAAGTTGAGCTATAACAGATCTTAGCTACGAAAAGCTATGTGTTCATTGTGTTCTACATGTGCTTTTATGTACATTTATAGCTTCCTTGTATTATTGTGGAGCGCATGTATGAAGAATATGCACGGAAATATTCTGTTTAGCAATTGTCTACTTAACAAAATAAAGCACTTTGTGCATGCCTATCTATCTATCTATTTGGTTGTCTGTCTGCCTGTCCATTGATCTATCTAACTGTGAAAGAAATGAGCAACTTGATAATGGACTTAAAATGAAATGATCAAATATTAACTCAGTACAGCATTGTTCATCGTTCATCTAATTAGACCTGGACTAATGAAAAACTACCAGTGATTCGAAAATTTACTTATTCTTTCTATAATTAGGAAATATTAATGTTACCCCCCAACCACCTCAGCCATTACTTATTTCTATTATTATGGTACAATTCTATATTCTTCTTTGAGCGTAGAGAGGTTCATAATGCCATACAAATCCATATTTTGTTTGCCCGTTCGGTTGGAGTAAGTTATAATTATTCAGCAAAGCAAAAAGTTTCCACTTTTTGGAGCTAGGATACGTTGTCATTTTTGTTCATTTTATTGCCATTATGAACGATTAACAAATTACTTCAATATTCGTTTAAGATATTAAACTTGAACTTACCAGCCTTTTATGTTGTTTTTTTATTATGCATTAGGTTTAAGTTTTTATAATCAGCACGCTACTTTTGTTTTTAGAAACCTCCTTTACTTTTATTAACGCATATTCCGGCATGAAGTGTTAAAAGGCACCATAACTGAACTTTAGATTTCGTAACATTCTTATTCAAAACAGATTATTACAATTCTGTAATCACACAAAAAGATGTTTTGTGACTAGTAGTTGGGAATTGCTTTCTTTTCTGTCAAACATTATTTATTTAGCTGTACTGCATTTTCATTGATTTTATTTGGTGTGATAATTTCCAACTTAAAATTGTTATTAATAGGTACGTCAAGAATTAGAGCTGCAGCATTAAACTGTATTGTTTGTTGGGTTGGTTTTTTTTTTCATTCCTAAGCAGTAGAATTTTAGGGAGATATGAATGATAGATGATAAAGTAAACATATTACCAAATAAAGTAATCGATGATTAATATGTGAGTGAGTGAATAAAAACGCTCAGATAAATTTTTATTTATACTCAATTCTATAGGCTCGACATAGTTTTTTGCGAGATGGTCAGAGTATATAAGAGTATTGAACGTTTATTTATACTTCGTGCTTAAGTGTCTTCGAGTTGAGCAAAAATTACTATATTCTGCGTAATACTGTTTGTTTTTTATGTGTATATATATATATATTTGATACAAGGATTACTTAATAATAATCTTTGCTACCCAACTATGGTCTCATGTGACACAACTATATATTAAGTTAGATAAGAATTTACGTTTCAAAAGCGATATTTTATTGTATATAAATAGGTAATGGAAATCCGCGAATAAATGTAAACAGGATAAAATGTATAATAGTGTACTTTGATTAGTCAGATAATGTATCAAATACATATATTTAGATAAGATCGTGAAAATATTTCCTTGTTGTTTTGCTGTCGATGAAAGTGACCAAAATAAGGCTTTTGGCACGCCATGCATTGATTTCTATCTGTGCTGTAAAAATGGGTTTATAGCTAGAGGAAAATTTCATAAGTTGTTTTAAGTATGTAGACTTAAGTGTGATTTTGATGTAGCGTTTCATGTTAACACTTACAGAAAAGTAGTACCCATTCAACTGAATTTAATAATTTTGTTATGAAATATTTTGTTCCGTTAACCACCGGTGTAAATAATTTGAATGTTAAAAGCGTATCGAATTTTCAAGCAAGATATAGAAATATATAAGAGTAATAAATATTTTTTTGCATACACGAGTCGTGTTCAAAAATCAGCTGAGAAACTGCTAATGGGATTAAGGAAGTAATTAGTACCACAAACGTTCCCATACTAGAATGAATCTGGTATGATATAACTTTACTCGCAGTAATTGCACTGGAAATTGACTATGTTGAAATAAGGTTTATTTTGCAATCGTATTTTGAAATTATAGTTATTATAATGAATTTAGTTGTTGTTTTTTTTTTCTTCTCAGAAGTACTTTCGTGTTGATAAAAAGTTCAGTTTTGACAGTAGATTAGCATTAGCTTCGTTTAACAACGTCTTGCGTGTTTGCTAAGCCGGACGTATCCTGTAATAGTGACATTTTTCAGATGATTCAACCTTTAAATTTTTCAGAAGAAGGGTCAATTTGGCATCGGATTATATAAAGATTGTTCATCTCACGCTTCGGTTTTGTATATGCATGTTTTTTGTTTTTTTTTGTGTATGTAATGCCGGAAAAGGAAAAATAGCTCTCAAAGTTATTAATTCAATATGAAATGTAAAATTATGGAGGCCACTACAATATAATTTATATATATCTTATCTTTATTTTTTATCTATAAATATTTCACCCTCTCTACGGATATTCCCAAGAGATGTTCCATTTTTGTGAGGTTAAAAATTTTTATTTTCCGTATGTAGAAACATGTAGCGTTTATATCTACTATTTGCTTTGCAAGATGTAAACTTAATAGTATTTCTCTTTATAACAAAGTATAACCACTTAAGTACGAAATCTAGATAAATTAAGCTAAGAAGGGTAGACTGGGGAAGATATGTTACAACTAATTAACCCAGTGAACCATACGCTCAAGAGTATGTAAACTTGTGGTGTAGAACGAAATAATAAAAAAGTCCAAAGCTGAAACAAAAAAAAGTAACATAGTAGCAAATCTTAACACTGTTTTGAGGAGGGAAGTAGGAGAGAAATTATCCTAAAATGCTTATGAGTTGTGAACTGAAGCTTACAATTCTTTCAAAATATAATCTGCTATATAATTTCTTAGCTCTCTATAAAAGTTTATAAAGCAATTTTTCTCGGAGAGGCTTTGTAGAGTTACAGCTTCATAAGTTAGGCAATTTTGCATTACTTTCACACACTTAAGCACAATAAAATAATTAGCTTCTAAACCTGAACATAAGCTGTTTAAGAATGATAAAGAATTGTGAAAATATTATTTTTTTTATTTCCATCCGTTATGTTTTTTCGGTAATTTAATTACACGTCCTATTTGACTTGCTAATCTTTCAAAATAGATTTTGATTTAATAATGTTTTATCTGACTGTGTTTTACTCCATTGCTTTGATAGCAGATTTAAAAATAATTCATACAATAGTTAATTTTTTCATTTACTTAGAATGTTTAGTTTTATTCTTTTGCAACTTCTACAAGACATTTCTCAGAAATATATTCGTTCAACATTTTGAGTTTCTTAAATAGTTCTTTTGTAAGTTAATCGTTCAAGATAAATGCTTTGGAATAAAATTAATTCATCTTAGCTCGGGATGAACAAATTGTCATCAGATAAAACTAAGGTTTAGGTTTCGTGTAACCTCATTACTCTTAATCCTACTCGGCTGGGTGTAGTCGATAGTTTCGCATGCCCAAATTGTGAATCTGGTGATTCTTGATTCGCGATTTGTTACTGCCAAAACGTGCTCCGCTATTTGTGGCCCTGTGTGTGCTATAATTATGACTGTCAAACCTCTTTATTTTATCAGTCAGAATTAGCCAAGTAGTTTACCTTATGTGCTGTATACTAGCTACATTTCTTCTAGTTTTAAATTCAAAATTAGATATGGCTAGTTGCAGATATCTCTTCTGTAGCTAGATGCGAAATTTTTCAACGGAAAAACTTAAGCCCACCAGATGCATGATGTTAACTGAGGAGTTTAGAATCTCAAATCTAATATTAAGCATATAAGTTGACATTATATGCAAAATAGTAAAACAAAAACAATATCATGGCCAGTTTTGGACAATTTCTTCTTCGTAGTGACTTTTCCTTTTGTAATAATTTACAGACATCACCATGATGTTGAAAAAGTGTGAAGTTAAGAAGAAAAAATGTTAAACCTCTCACATAATATCAGATTTACTTAAAGGTGCTAGAAGGTAAGAATTTCATATTGCATTATCTTATGATGCTAACTATTCTTAAATTATTATCGTAAATAACAAGCTATAGAAATTCTAATGCATTGAATTAAAGGGAATATAATCCTTGTGTAAAAGTATATTTCACATTCAATTATCTAAGCAATAAATCACCAATCACCATGGCTATTTTTTCAAACCTGTATAAGGAAGAATTTTTTTTTTTACATTTCTGTTCAACAAAAGTGGTGGCGTGAGGTTTTCAGTTTTCTAGCTAGATCCATTATCTCTGTAGTTTTTGTCTCCACCCTTACCTTATTATTCGTTCACTGCATGGAAATAGTTCGGGCTGTCCAGCTTTCCAGACTTTATGATTAAGAATATAAAACCTGTTGGTTATTCCGGAACAGGAAGACTAGGTATTTAAAAAGAAATACATTTATAAAAATGTTCAGATATCTTTATTTTACTATTCAGTATCAAACAAATTATTTAAATAAAACATAAAAGCAAGGGATTCAGCACCTATCCTTGTTCCATCAAGCATCAAATATCTGCCTTTTCTAAAAATAAGTAGCTCAGTATAGTAGCCCCGATTAACATTTGGAAAGCAGATAAGCTAAAAACCTAAAAAACTGGCAAAACAGTGACTGACGGGAAAATTAATTCCAATTACATGATTTTGAATTATGAGGTTCATAATTTCTAAATTTTGGTAGTAATCTTCTAATTCTTAAATCATACCTTTCACCTATCCGTTATTGTCAAATATTCTGTTTCACTAATAAATCCTGTTCATTGTAGAAGCAAATCCCTGCTAGTTATAATGGCAAATCCTGATCCTTATAGCTCCAAATTTAATTCATTAGAGTTATGAGTCCAAATCATTACGGTGAAAAGGCTTATTTATTATCCTGTTCGTTGTATTGATAAATCCTTTTTGTTAAAAGAAATGCACCATTTTTTATCAAAGCAAATCATAATCATAATTATGGCATAGGTTTTTTATTATATTAACAACTTCTATTTGGTGTATTGACAAATATTGTTCATTATAGAGCCGAATATTATTCGTTATATTAGTTACTTTTTGTGGCATATCTAGCTCGTTATACTAACAAATCCTAACCATTATAGCAGCAAATAAACTTTGATATTGCGTAAATTATAGTTGTTATAATGTTAGATCCTGTTTTGCTGAAGTTTCTAATCCTGTAAGTTATAGAGTCAAATATTATTTGTTGTAGTAGTAAATCTATAGTTCATTGTTGTAGTATATCTCACTTGTTGTATTGATAAATTCTAGTCATTAACAGCGGCATATCCTATATGTTACAGCAGCAGGTGATGTTAGATATAGTAGCCATTTTTTTTCCTTATAAAGTAAAATTTAATTTTCTATTAAAGTATATTTTGATGTTAGAATAATAACTGGCCAGTCATTGATATCAAAGATATGTTCTAGTTCAGAGAATCTCAAACGTAGAAAAACAGAATTAAAGCTTATATGTAACTTGATTTTAAAGCCAGTCCAAAGTTGATACTATGAAAATGAAAGAAATTACTGGTGCTCGTTCATCACCTGTTACATATATTGTATTAAAGAGTCACCTTACTCTACAGTTTAGATAATAAGACTAGACATCGAAACTGCTTTGCTTAGCTAGTTATTTTATACGTCTATAACCATTTAACTTAATATTATGTAGAGATATGTAAAAAAAAGTTATGTCTTATAATTTGTAACACTTTACACAACTATCAGAAATAGCAACAAAACGATAAAGACTTATTAAAATTTTAACATTATTGTTTTGAAATGCTGAAGTGTGTTCAAACTTATTTATTTGAATATACTTAATGAACTCACAGTTGAATTATTTTTCTCAGCTATCGGATGCTGTAACATACCATTAACTTGTTTTATGACATTTTGGAGAAAAGAGTGTTTGAACGATTTCTTGCAGTGTCCAAGTGATTAATAAGTGGTTTGTGTAGTTTATAGAAAACCCACATTGAGCTATCTGCTGTATTCACTGCGGGAAATCGAACCCCAGATTTTAGATTAATAAGTGGAATATATTAAATTTCAGGTTATCAGTTAATGCGATGCGCAGTGATTTAAATACAAACTTACGGTTATTCTTGTCCTATTTTTATCGAAATATAAGTTCGTGATGCCTTTACACAGACATTCGTATGATTCAATATAGTTTTTTAGAGAAGTGCCAACTGAAATTTTATCTTTCATCCGCTATCAGCCTTGCTTCCGTCAAATAATTGGTTTGGAAATTTTATCTATACAGATCATTTCCCCATGCGTTTCAATTTATATATCTGTGGAATTGAACCGCATAAGCAATTTCCTAGTAGTTTCTTGAACTGTATGATTTTTTTCTATGCTAAAGAATGTCTTAATTTTGTTTTAGGATTGTTGATTTCTCAATTTACCAAAATTGACATTTTGTTGGATGAATTATTATTTTCTTAATTTCTTCCAAATGCTATGTGATAAAATGTTTGTCTCTGTAAAAGCTTTCAAGTATCTGTATTACACCAAACTTCACGTGGAAGTTTAAATAAAAAATATTAGTTACTGTTATTGGTTGGCTAAGTACACAAGTTAAAATCAGATATAATAATACGAAGAAGAAATTATCTTTAACAAGGAAGGAAAGAAAAAGACCTAGATGGTGTGCACCAAAATTACAAATTATAAATTAGTATCAATCTTTATTATTGACTTATGCATATTAGTGTTCAAATGTGATGTTAATGTAGTTAAAGCAACATAATAACTTTTTCTGTTATTTCAACTTCCAACAGAGCTATCGCATTAAAAAGAACAACACTTTTAAATGTGTTTTATTACACGATACTAACTGTTACAATCTCATTTCAAAAGGTTTCGTTTTACATAAATAACATTTAGGTAAAACAATGTTTTGGAAACACAAATATGGTCTGAACATATCTAGTTCCTTTCTTTTTAAAAAAAAGGAGTATTAGCATAAAAAATAAAGATTGATTCTGAGAAAAAAAGCATAAGCTTCTGGATAATTGTGCAACATTATGTTATCAGTCTAAAGCTAATCAAACGATATTACTTACAAACTTTTTTTTTAGTATAATATCTACTTTTTTTGCAAGTTAATAGCAAAATTATCCATATTTGGAGACTGGCATAAACCCGTCCAATATTCTCACGGGTTTCGCGTCGCTCAGTCATAACTGTATAGTCAGAATATATATATATTCAAAATTGTTTGTATAAATGTCTATATGGTTTGAGTAATAACGTTATGGATGTTCCCTTTTCTTGAATCTTTCTAATTCGTTCTTTAAGATAGTCTCATATAGCTTTGAGAATAGATCATATAAAACTTGGAAAATGGGCTAAACTGTGAATACAGTTGCGATAATAAAAAACGTCGGTCTTCGAGACATTAGAAAACTTGATGTAAAGACAGTATGTAAAAAAGGGTTGTAAAATTAGGGAGTTGTTAGGGCTTTTGAAATATAATTATTGCATGTTACGAGATAACCATGGCTCTGTAATTTTATAAATATAGGCCTCGAGTTATAATAGCATGAGTTGTTCAAAATTAAATAGTTACCTTTTTTTATATTTGACAGGAAAATTAACCTTGTTATGTTTATAACTACAAACTATTCCGGAAATGAGTGTACCATTACTTGAATGTTTTGTTTACTTAAGAAATAATGAGAAATTATTGCATTACCTTTTCTGGAAGAAAATGTTATAATGTCACCATTTCAGTACATTTTTTTTCTCCTTCGTGACCAATCTTATACTGGAATGATAAATGTAATTCATCGGAACGTGATTAAAATAGTCAATTTCGCTAATAAGTTTGACCCACTACTAAAAAAATGTGATAAATGCTCGGTAATTCTCCTGTTTATCTCAAATTTAACTTGATTTGAAACTAAACATATTTTTCTTTTTCTCGTATTGTAACCTACGTTGGCATATAACAACAGTTCTTCAATAGCTTGATTTTCTAACACGGGAAGTGTTTTAAGAATTTGCGGTACCGCCAGTGTTAATTATTATTTTTTAATAAATAAACTGTTATCTCAGGTGCTGTTAAATTCACTGCAGGTTTGTTGGTTTTGACTTCAGATAAACATTCTTGTAAGCTTTTGCTTCCTTCATAATTAACTTTGTTTTGACACCAGGCAATTATCATACTCCAGTTTTTCTGATTACTGTTAAAGTGCTTTTGGAACCAGATACGTTCTTAAATTCTAAGCTCTTAATTCTCTCTATTAACCTGTTTTTTTTATAAATACTTCTTCGATGGACAATCGCATTATCATAACAACTAAGAAAGACGTTGAATGATATTTTTATTTTATTTTTAGAAAGAAACATGAGCACTTAACCTGAATTCAACACGTGAATAGCTTATAGATTAATGCCCAACAAAGATACGTAAGTGGTATTGAACTCGTGACACCGTGTAACAACGTCTCATTTTACTCTGATCATTATCATATCTAAGTAAATATAAGTTTCGGTTGATTAACTTCCATGTTTTGTTTTGTTTTTTCAGTCGTTTCATACCATTATAGTTCAATAAATTATGAATTTCAGCAGTCTTATAGAAGCGAGTTGAAGATGTAAAATTCTTGTATAGCTAGAACTAAAAGTGTATAATGGTGCCAGATGTTTCACATTTGCTCCTCCCTGCAAATTTATAACGCTGAAAAACCTGGTTTCGATTCCCATGGTGGGCTTAACAACAAACGAACAAACAAAGTTTCAAATTCATAATTTTAGTTGTTGTTTTTTTTCCCAGCATTATTGCTAAAGTTCGGTGTTAAGGTTACTGAGAACAAGGAATATTAATTAATTACTGTTTACTCCATATTGAAGTCTATACTGATCTAAGTTATATAGAAGGTAGTTTTTGCATATTTTCTGTACACTTTAATAAATGGTTTGTTAAATTAACCAATAACTTAAGTACCTATCCACGTGCAGTTTCTGTGGCTGTTGCCGTTGGAATAACATTATTATATATTTATTTATTTAAGCTTAACAACTGTTTGAAAATACACCTTCCCATTAATCAGGTTTTATATTTCTTAAAAATGAGTCTATTACTGAGACGTATTAATAATTTATCATTTCGGTACACACCACCAGTTTCTTTTGTTTTTCTTTCTTGATCAAGTTAATGCCTTATTATTATCAAATCAAAAATTAGCTTTGTGTTTATCCAGTTAATGACTTTAATAGATAATTCTTACTTAAACTTTGATATGAATTTTTGAATGATACAATTTTTTTTTCACATAGAATGTATTGTTTAAACAAAGTCATGAATCGAAAACGCATGACTTCTGACAAGTTCAGTCGTGTACAATTGTTACTGTTGAAGTGAGGAAGTCTCGTTATAGCTCTTCATTTGTAATGTATTTTCAAATTGCATTGTTGAAAATCAGTATGATAAGAGTGAAGAATTACCCTGAACATTTGTAAAGTACTAGCACTTGAAGTAAGTCTGTTGTTTCTCTGATAATTTTCTCTTCCCTCTAGGCCTTGACATAAGTACGATAAAGCAAGAAACGTTGACCACATTGCTTTTACGGAAATGAACCACGCCTGCGGGATCCAGGATCACTGTGAATTTGTAGGGCTGCGACAGTATGTCCGTCTTATATTCCCGGATCTTCTATATCAAGTGACAAGATCCTTCGTAGGAAAAACGACCCATTTCTGATAAATAAAGACCAACGATTGGCCGTGACGACCAGGCCAATGTAGGTCTCGAGTCGCCATGATGTCTGTAGAGTCGTCTGGACAATGTTTAACTGCTACAAGCTTGCAGTTCTCCCGCGGCTGCTACCGCACAAATTAAATCCTCCATATTATAACATCTGACCAACACAAAAGTAACATTACGAATGTCTGTTCAATATCTAGTGTAATTTTTCCAGAATATTTGAACGATATCACTAGAACAATGCTTGTTCTTTATATAACGTAAGTGTTCAACCTGTAGGCTGTATGTTAAATACGGATCAGAGTGGCTCTCGTTCTTGTATCATTTTGTCAAAACAGAAAAACGTGAATATCTCAAAATTAGAGAGGAGATGAACTGCAATTCATATACTCTTTCGAGGAATACGGGTTGATAATGAAGTAGTAAAAAAAAAGTTTACTGAATTTGTATGAAGGTCACCTATAAGTATTCTCAAGATCACACTATTTAATGTTTCTTTCCACAAATCTGCATCTATATAATTTTTTTCTGGATTCAAAATCCTTATGTTTAATCTGTTTTGCCTCTTTTGTCCAAAAAAAAATCAAGATAACTATGCAAGACATTTTCTCCAGGACCCCCAATAAACCAAAATGATATTAAACTTTAGGTATATCAGTTTTACACCTAGAATAAAAACAACCAGACTTGTTTTTAACATGTTTCAGTTCCTTAGGGCGTTCAGGTATATCAAGCACGTACACACTCGCTTGACGATAACGAGGTTAATAAGAATAAGCTTTATTTATGCAGATCTGGAGAAGTATAGTACGAGTACAAGTCGATTAAGACTGGCTATTTGGGCTGGAATTGTCCTCGAGAGAACAACATAATTCATCACCGTAATAAGGGTCTGCTGATTTCACTTGACAAGATCTTGCAGATTTAGTTGTATACAAAGAAAGACGAAATGGCAGCTCATGACCTTCCTCGCCTGATAGCGCTGTCGCTTCAAAGAAAGCTTACAGTCACTCTTGAGGGTTATCTTCTTCACTTAGAGAGGAGACTTATGGACTATAAAGGGGGAAATATGGTGAAAAGTGCTCTTAACTGATATTTGGCAACCATCTTGTTTCTGTAATGACTCGTGAGTTCTGAGAAAATTAAAAATATTCTGAACACTTGACGTGTGAGTGGTTGTACCTGATATACAAAAGCTTTAATAGATGGAGGCCGCTTTTAAACTCAGCATTTAGAAACGAATAACGAAATTCTGTGTTAATTCCTTTTGGGCAATCATCAAATATTTGGCGCCGTTATTTAGTATGGTATAGGATGAAAAGTATTTGACTCATGCAATACTTTATTTTAAATGTTATTTTAGAAAGAAATATTTCACACTTCCCTTCGAAATATTTAATAAGGTTTGCCAATTAAACAAAATTAAGTTAGGAATTCAAAATAATTAAGTAACAGTATTTTAGATATCAGAATGTGTTAATGAAACAATATATTGACCTTTCAGTTATACTTGCATGTACGTTTACTAAACATTTTATTTGCTATCATACCAAAAATCATTCTGATTTGAATCTTGATCAACATTCATATATATATATATATAACAAATGAAACAGTAATAAGATACAAAATTAACATTTGCTGAACTGCCTATAACATAATCATTCAACCTAGATCCAGCTAAAATAAAGGTTTGAGAAATGTTTCAAACAACTTCCTTTTACTATTATGCATTTTCCAATTCACATTTCATTTCTTCATTATGTTGTGACTTTCTAAGTTGTTTTTCTAGAAAAACTCTGATTTCTGTGTTTTCAAACACAAAATATCTGAACAAGCTTCGTGATAAAATGCGTAAATAAAGCCAAGAAAGTTTTTTGTAGATTCATTAAATTTCATATCACCATATCCACCCGTTATAACTTTCAATTGAATAAACATTTATTAAATTTACGTTTGTGCATTAAAATTTATAAATCATTAGCATTTGAAATCACTAGCTTGTCTAAGTAACATTCTGACAGATTATAAATTCATTAATATTTTCGTAAAATTATGAACGTTACTTTCGCTTAGGAAATTAAAATTTTCTTACAAAACCCAAAGTTTGTTTGTTTTTGAATTTCGCGCAAAGCTACACGAGGGCTATCTGCGCTA
>NW_013665670.1:860179-862316 GCF_000517525.1 Limulus polyphemus | reverse complement strand
GGATTGACCGTAACATAATAACGCCCCCACGGCTGAAAGGGCGAGCATGTTTGGTGTGACGGGGATTCGAACCCGCGACCCCCATATTGCGAGTCGAGCGTCTTATCCACCTTATCCACAGAAAGTTGTGTCAGTGCTTCAACAACTGTATTGACTAAACAATTACTGACAAACTCGTGGAGACATTTTAAAAAATATACAATCATTTATCCATCTATTAATTCACATGAACCGAAAGATTGAGGTGATGAAGAGAAATCCAATTATAAACATAAATCAACCATAAACACACACAAACTAATCAGAGTTGAAACCTGAAATGTAATGAAATATCAAGTCAAAATATCCCAAATGAGTTAGAAGTGAAAAACGGATAACAAAGAGTCTCATTATTGATTTCAATATTAATAAAGACACACACATGGAACATTATCTATTATATTTGTTGCACTGGTATATTTTAATTTAATGTTTAATTTTTGTATAATATATTCATTATAAGTGAAAAGTATTTAAATTCAAAGTATTTCAAATAGCTATTTCTGAATAAAGTATTTTTTCCTTTCGTTTTTCCTTTTATTGTTTTGCTTTCTTCAGCTTACTCTCTATAAATATTAAAAAAATCATCGAAATGTTTGTTTGTTATTAAGAACAAAGCTTTCACAATGAACTATCTGTGCTCTGCCCACCGCGGGTATCGAAACTGGAATTTTAGCATTACAAGCCCCCCACACTTATCGCTTATCCATTGGGATGCAATTATCAAAATACCTTTAATCATGATATTAGATTAAAACATATAGTATAAATATTTACTTACTCCATTTACTACGTAATTATTCAAAACATGAAACTTATTATTAAACTACTATACGAATAAAGAAGAAAACTTAACAATGACCGTCAATCATGTTAATATTTATAAATTTATTTTCTTAAATATTTTAATTTCAATCTCGAACAGCTTCTTTTCGCTATTTTTCTAGACAAGCTCCGATTTCTGTTTGTCACTCAAGGGACTCATATTAATGAATACAATAAACATTTCTTACAATAGTACAAATTCTATCTATTTACTCTCCTATTGAAGAATGCCTTACACTGTTTTAAAATAAATCTAACCCTTTTGTGTTGTATATTGGCGTCCAAAGTGCACCAATAGATAGATACACGTCAGAAAAACAATGATTTCCACATTTAATAATTTGTTAAAAATTTCTCATGATAACTGGCGTAAATTAACGCTGATCTTTTAAGACAAATGTAAGTTGTTAAGAAAACCGAATGTAAAAACTCAATGAAATGCAAAATATTAATATCTATATCATTGAGTTAAAAATACATTGTAATATTGTAATTTATGTTTATTTATCATTTTCTTAGAAATCTAATATGGTTATATGGTAGGTTGGTTTATTAAAAGGAGATAAATTAGGCCAAGCCAGAGACGTAATATATGACATAATAAACTCGTTTTCCTTATGCCCTCTACGAATCTACGCCAGAATTAAAGCTTCAATTTCTTTTTTTATGTTATATGCTTTGATTTACCAATAACGCACAACTTAATATATTTCAATACAGTGTATGATTTATTTGTTTGTATGTTGTTAAGCACAAAGCTACACAGCGGGATATCTGTGCTGTGCCTCTGCGAGTATCGAAACCCGATTTTTAGCATAATAAGTTCACAGACAGTATAATGTGAAAAAATCCACTTAACCAAACATATAAATTACTAACTGATTTTTGGTTACTCTAAAACCACAGTCGCTACGTTCAGTTATTCTCCACATTTATATACAATAGCCTAACATCTGATACTAAAAATAGTCGATGTAATGTCTGGTGTAAGATATGATATTTAGTTGTCATCTTGCAGTGGCATAATTCACATGAAATCATGTGAAATTAGACAGGAGTTGCATCAAGGCTAGTGGCAAACATACTGAGAGAGATAGTAAATCTGTGTAAAGAGGTGAGTTTCTACTGGAAATACATTTTCAAGTAAGGAAAATGTTAATGTTTGATAGTCTTGTAGTACTGTATGCATAGAATATTTTTTTTAGATTATTATGATGAACATTTCACATAAACCTAAAATTAAAAAAATACATACATACATTTCTATCTTTGG
>NW_013665670.1:849367-859179 GCF_000517525.1 Limulus polyphemus | reverse complement strand
CCCACTTAACCAAACATATAAATTACTAACTGATTTTTGATTACCCTAAAACCACAGTCGCTACGTTCAGTTATTCTCCACATTTATATAAAATAGCCTAACATCTGATACTAAAAATAGTCGATGTAAAGTCTGCCGTAAGATATGATACTTAGTTGCTTACTAATATCAAATTCCTTAATGCACGTAAGACGTATTGGTTTTAAGCCTAAAGCAAAAGTACAATTGAAACAATTCAAAATGTTTCACTTCATCTGTGCTTCTGTCCTCGGAACTGATAACTTAATGTTAAAATTATGAATTATCCAATAAAAAACACAAATTTCTAAAACAGTCATAATCGCTAAACTTAATTATAAAACCGAAAAGAAACACTAAAGCCACCTAAGACATGGACAGATTTGATTTGAAATCCAGCCTAAGAAATTAGAAAACCTTATTTTCACATGTTTTACGTTACCCGTCTAATGTTTTTGCAGTAAATTTCGTAATCATTTAAAAGACATCGGGAAATAAAACTAACTTTAGACGAATTCGAATAAGCATTATCTAAAGGTAGAATTATTTTATGATTAGGAGTTGCATCCATAAAAGTTGGGAGAAAATGTGTAATCTGGGCTAAGGTTAACTTACAAAGAGTTTATGTTGATGTAATAAAACGGATTACGTTTTTTTTTACACATTCATACACTACATGTTATTCACCTTTCTTCATAAGTACCCTGAAACGTGCGCCATTAGACATAAAGGTGATAGGAACTCGTGAAAAAAGTAATAGCTAAAATTGAGTAGAAAATTGTTATCCAATCGCTGCAGAGAGTGTGTTTTTAAGTTGTTGTTTTTTTTATCGAATGGAGGTGCTGACATATTCATAGCCTGAAATTCCACAGCAAGACTGCTTTAAGTGCCGGGATGTCTGAACAGCTGTCGCTAGAGATAGTGTCTGTATACCCCAGGCTTGTGATGATGCCCTCTTCGGTTTAATGAGCTACATTCAAAGAGAGAGAGAGAGAGAGAGCCGTAACAACAACTACAAGAACAAGAAAACAACAACAATAATTAAGTAAATGTTACTCGATCTGCAGAGCAGCTGACCAATGTTAGAAGTTCGAATTTGGAAAGAGAAAAAAGGCAACATAACAATGTTTGAAAAATATATAAAAGGGAGCAGTAAATGATAAAATAGGATTTTATTACACATAAAAATCTGAAGTCAGATGAAATGAAATCGTCGTGTTCGTCAACATAATTTATTCAAACTGAAACGGGTAAGGGAAAAAATGCGCAAAATCTCGAAATGTAAACGAAATATACTTACAAGCTTTCATTCTTTAATAACTGTAGTATTAAACGCTGTTCTGGATGTTTTCACTGTAACACTTAATTCTATAAAATATTTAAGAACAGAATATTAAAAGTCGATATAATACTTACGGAGAGGATACTGCGAACGAATATTAATCGTTGTTACAGCTAGTCGTCTATTAATTCAATCCCTCCTATTTATTATTTCGGATCGCGAGTTCGAATCCTGTCACCGAACATTTTCGCCCTCTCAGATGTAGGTGCGTTATAATGTGATGGTCAATCCCACTGTTATTTGGTGAAAGAGTAGTCCAAGAGTTGGAGGCAAATGGTATTGATTAGCTTTCCTTTCCTCTTAGTTTGTCACTTTGAAATTAGGGACGGCTAGCGCACATAGCCCTAGTGTAGCTTTGGGCGAAATTCAATAAATTGATAACTAAAATATTTACGAATGAGTAACAAATTTTTCATTTGTTACATATCTGTATTTGTTTATTAATTAATTTATAACTAGACACTAAATATTTATTAGCTAGTATCCCATGTTTCGGCTTCTAATCTGCTCCCGTCTTCAGAGAAGGACCATTTCTGTGGTTCTAATGACCGGGATTCAATCCTCTATCGTCTTAATAGAAAGGCTAGTGAGTGATCTGTATTTGTATTTTTGGCAAGGCTACAAAGGCTACTTACCGCTGTCTATGATTTTCAACCACTGCCCTGATGGAAAGCAGTTAGCAAGCAGCACCCTACCACCAACCATCCAATTCACACTGCTATAACACACACACACACAGTTTATAGAGAGGGGAATATTTTGTGGTACCATGAGAGTTCGAACCTGGCTCGCCAGCTTCGAAATTCAGAGCTTTACGAAAGGACCAGTCCGCGCCCCTAGTGCTTTATCCATTCGACGGGATCACACGATATCACGAGCCATCGTAGATAAAATAAGGCTCAGGAAAACACATTTTTTAAAAGAGAAGGACCTATGCACTTTTTATGGTGAGATACCTTATGCACTTCTTATGGTGAGATACCCTATGCACTTCTTATGGTGCGATACCCTATGCAAACGAATAATAATAAACTATCTTGCTAAAATAGACTCTGTATGTATCTATATAGAGTAACACTTCTCTCTTTTGCTTGCATGCCCAAAGCATGACACAATCAACATTTTTTTTTTTGCATTAAATGTCCAGCCAGCTTACATGACACGGGTATGAAGCCAACTGCGTGAGAAAGAAACGAAAAACATCTGGGAAGCGACAAGTTGTGGAAGAATTACACAGTTAGGTAGTGGCGAACTCATTTGTCCCGCGTCTTTGTCCCTAGTTTCAGGTAATCTTAAAGTACGGGAATTTCTAGAATGTCACGAAACATCGAGGTATTGGCATAACTGCCTATTAAAATGTATAGAATTTAACTTTTCATCGGTGGATTATAAATGGATAAAGAGCCCGTGCATATGTATATAAACCTTATGTTTGTTGTACAAACTAGACCAGATTAGCTAGATAAGAGGGCCTCATTTATAAACTCAGAAAAATTAAACTGTGAAAACAAGCTCAGTTATTTTGCCTTAGAGAAGAATATATATTATGAAGGGTTAGTACTTTTCTACGCTAAATAAACTTTAGAAACTAAGCGTATGTTGTTCAACGTAATATATTTATGTATATATATATATATGTGTGTCAATCTGAATACATTTCTTCTACCGTTAATTAAAGCTCTAACTTTTAAACAACATTAATTCTTATGCGTTACAAAGCGAAGTTAGTGAAGCATATTATCTTTATTTCGGCTAATATTTTAATCAGTCAGTCTTTATTGACTTAACCAGTATGGGTATCTAGTTTTTGTTTTGTTTCGTTTTGAATTTCTTGCAAAGCTACACGAGGGCTATCTGCGCTAGCCGTCCCTAATTTAGCAGTGTAAGACTAGAGAGAAGGCAACTAGTTATCACCACCCACCGCCAACTCTTGGGCTACTCTTTTTACCAACGAATAGTGGGAGTGACCGTCACATTATAACGCCCTCACGGTTGAAAAGGCGAGCATTTTTGGTGTGACGAGGGATCGAACTCGCGACCCTCAGATTGCGAGTCGAGCGCCCTAAACCACCTGGCCATGCTGGGTCAAACTACACAATGGGTTATCTGTGCTCTGCCCACCACGCGTATCGAAACCCGGATTCTAGCGTTGTAAGTCCGCAGACATACCGCTGTGCCACTGGGGGGGGGGGAGTATGAGTATCCAGAAAGAAGTGTTTTATCTTGTTAGTTATGGATAGACGGATGTGTTTAATGTCATATGGACAACTATCTGGTTGTACACATTCCAGATAATCCTATATAATATCTATAATTCATAGACATAATTATCTTATTATACATTACTGTGTTCTGTTTTATTTGAAAAACGCTATTCTTATTAGACTCATCATTATGAGGCCTACTCTCTTTTAATTGTTGTATTCGTAAAGATGGCGGAATATTTTGACCAATAATAACAAAAACTTTTCCTTCCCGCGGATCTTATACGTAAATCTTACTGATAGTGGCCGCTATTATCGTTGCAGACTTAAATAAAATCGAAAAACATTGCGTTATTATATTGAAGAAACTTGAAATAAACAGATGCAAAATGTTTAACATTACAAATAATATCACATAAGCAACACTGGTCGAAAATATCTACAGTTTTGGTCTTACGCATACAGAGTAGTGTACGTTATAAACTGTTAGTGTGATAGTCAGATAAATAAAGGCCCTGAGGGTTAACCCTCTAGGTTATTAGACTCTGTGAAGATCAGGTATTAGGAGTATTTAAAGATACTGAGGGTTACCTTCTTAGTAAATCAGCAGTTGTTTCGAAACTCAAACTCCTTCGCGACCGCATAAGTAAGGATCTGTTCTAGCACAGGTAGAAGAATGTTAACATCTTCCCTACATATCTCGAAACAGTATCGTAGTTAGAGCTCAAATGTGATAATAAAATTCTTGACCATCTAAGGCTACATTACTTCTGTTCCTGGTAAGGTTGTATATAAGACAAATAAGCGTTTATCTGTTAGTTTGACAGGCTTCAGTGCCAAGTATTATGGTTCCATACTGGAAACGTTGACGAAAATCGTTTTTTGCCTGTTCATAGGATTGCACAGCAACTGGAAAGTGATACATATATATATATACTGTATATATATATGTTACGTGCCCAATCAGTGTTCCATAATCTACAGGATGCGACAGCACCACTAGTCTAAATGGTGTCTGAAAGAGGAAATATTTTGCTGTTTCGCAGAAAGGGTCTCAAAGGAGATTAGTAATGTTTAGAACCCATCACAGGAAACAGCTAAAAACTATAAAAATACTTAGATATCAACATACTTAGATATCGTTATTTTTGCAAGAAGAAGCAGAAGAACGAGTGCTACCCAAACACACACATAATACACATCTGACATTATATACCAAAATATACTAGAGAACAATTACCAGACTCTTGTATGGCATACTTCGCTTAATACCCTTCAAAATTTATCACTTCCTATTGGCGATGGTTGGGACATCCAAGGCAGCACAATTCTTCGAAGAAACCTGCACCACAAGGTTTACTGGAACTCAAAGATTCCAGGTGCAATAAACTAGCATGCTGTGGGCTTGACTGGTGTCGTTGCAGAGCAAACAGCTTTCCATGTACAGAAGCATGTCTATGAATGGAAGAAGGTGTTTGTAACAATTCATTTCAACCTGATGGGAATAGTGATGAGGAAAACGGTTGTTACATACAACTTTAAGATGTACCTTCTCAGGTGTGTCTGTTTTACTTGTGAACAGTCCATTCAAATTAGTTTATGTAAATCAACCTTTAGTATTATAGGAATACCACATTATTAGATACGTTCTTCTTTATTAATACCAAAATATGTGATATATGCATTATCAGTATTGGCAAACTTGATAACCATTGCATTCTATGTGTGAACATTCTAAAGTTTTACATAATGATATATACTGTAGATATAAAGGACTTTCACGAGGGTATGATGTACATGTATTTGAATACGTTTGAACTTGAAAGTTCCTGAATATTTGTCTGCGTTTTATGATTTAACGATTTGTTTGTTTGGTTGTAGTTAAGCACAAAGCTACACAATGGGCTATCTGTGCTCTGCCCAACACGGGTATCGAAACCCGGTTTCTAGCGTTGTAAGTCCGCAAGACATACCGCTGTGCCACTGGGGGGCTGATTTAACGAATCCTACGTATATACAAACACAATTTTACTCTAAATTACTTTTGTGAATGAGATTAAGCTACATTTTTGTATGCTACTAATGACAGTGCAAGTTTGTTGCTGTTACAAAAACAAATAAACATAAACAGACATGAACCTGAAATTATTATTGAGCGAAATACTTTATGACTGGCGTATATTAGCGTCAGGCCTCTGAGAAAAAAGGCCTAAATTTAAAAATAAACGGATCCACTTTATTTAGAAGTTATTTTCTCCGCATTTCTTTTTTTTTTAATTTAACAGATTTTTATTTTAAAATATTGAGAAATATATAACATTTACTATAAGACAGGTGGTACATATAAGGCACATAAAATGCTCGTCAACTGACATAGACTGTTAATGTATTCATTAATCTGTAGCTCCGAGATATTAACACATTGAACCCAACACACATTAATAGTATTCTACATTGACTTGCAATAATTTTGGACAACACACTGGTATGATATCAACTGCATGTCCTAACACAAAGTCTTAGTATGTTACATTAGAACGAATTTGGAACCTCACCACGCGGCTGTAATCGTTGTCGCAACGCCAGTTCATGCTCTATCTGACAACTGCGTGTCTTGACAATAGCCACAAAGCGTTTCCATTGTAAAAGGCTCCGTCATAAATCTGTTATGGCCAAATCTTATCCTACTTCTTGTCTGGTTTCCATAATCTATCTAACTTAAGAGGACGATAGTTTTCCAACGCCTTTTTCAGCAGTCTGATCGCACAGAAATCCATAGCCGCTGTATTCAGCAATCCAGCAATTTCACTGGGATGTTTTCTTAGAGTCTTGGCCAAGATGTTTTCACACTGTCCTATACTGATGTTATTGTCTACATGCATGGAGTAGTGATTGAGTAAATGCCCGAGTAGTAACATAGAAATTAGCGTATGATTGGACAAAATTGTACGAGATGTTAATCTGATACGTATAAGTTGTTTTGGACATTTGTTCGTCAAAACACACATACACACCTGTTTTGTATAAAAGGGTATGATTATAATATAATATTTTTCGAAACAGATCAATACTTTGTTCAGACTTTGTTATGTACTTGGTGTATAGTCATGCCTTGTCATGTGTCATAAATTATGGGGCGTCAAATTGTTCAACTGTCCAGAAATCGTATGAAGTAAACGGACATTGCCAGAAGAGTAGGATACCCCCAGTGTACTGTATCCAGAAAGAATCCTGAAATGTCATCGGACTACAGGAAACTTTTTCCAGGAGAGTCAACTGATAAATGCAGGAAAATTACTGCCCGAGATGACCGTATTTAGATCAGGTTAATACGTCAAGGTCGAAAGAAGTCTTGCATTACCTAACGACAGGAATGACGTGAACAAATTCATTCCAGGGTATCCAGAAGAACAGTGGATAGGAGACTGACCAAACAAGGTTATTTTGCAAGAAGGGTTCTCTACAAACCGATATTAACCATAATTCACTGTCGTCACTTTATTACTTGGAGGGCATGCCAACTTACAGTTAGGACATTGGCTACTTATCATCTTTTCATATGAATCCTGTTTTAGACTTGTTAAAACTGATGGTAGGATTTGTGTTCTATTTGCCTGGAGAACAGATGGGAAAACTGTCTTTACCACAGGGAACACACACATGTTTGAGTAGCTATTCATCATGGTGGAAAGCTGCTCTCCATATCCTACAGGGAAACGATAATAGCGCCTCCTACAGGCACATCATGGAGACGATATTTCTGCCATATGGTAGGGCAAGGTTTGGCAATAACTTTGTTTTCCAAGATGACAATGCCACTGCCCACAGTGCACGTATTGTACAGGATAATCTCAACCAGGAGGACGTTACAAAAGTTACCATGGCCAGCAAAGTTTTCAGATTGTAATCCCATTGAGAACTGCTGGGCAGATCTGAGCCGGAAAATTATTAACCTCGGTCCTAAAACAGCTACTGTAGCTGAGTTACAGCGCCTTCTAGTGATAAGTTGGGATGAAATCACAGTGGATTACATCAATAACTTCATCGAAAGCATGATATGTCGCCTTGCAGAGGAGGACTCACCAACAACTGAATGTTTAACATGAAGTGATGTAAGGTTACACATGCTATTTATAAATTATTGATGTTATATTCCGTCGTTATATATGTTTTGGTAAGGTTTTGTTGTGATATTTGGAAAGCTAAGTTACACATCTTTCTACAGGTGTCGCATAGAATTGCTTGTTATTCTAATAAATCGTTCATGATATCCATAGAACCTGTCTCATTATACAAGTTATATATGTAGAAGTTTATCATAACACGCATTTCTCAGTTTGACAGCACTTGGTATATTTGTATTCCATGTTAATAATAATGATCATATTTCTTACAAAATATGCAAACATTTTGGCCAAAACTGTATTTAAACAAACCCTCCCAAAACAGTAGAGTTTGATTATTAGTTGTTTAAATCTAACTTCTGCAACATAAAACAACCATCTTTTTAATTAAAGGTTTTTTTTCTTTGCGTTATGAAAACTGTTTATTTTTTACATCTTCTCTTCCTGTTCTGTTCCATTGAAATACAACTTTAGAGAGGGTTAAGATAAATACATTCTGAGCCTATACGGCACATAGAGCTGGCACTGAATCCCGTTTTCAGTGACGCAAGCGGATGATAATGGTGGCACCTACCCCTGGGTGCGATGTCAGTCTTTCACAAGTTAACCACCAGCTTACCGTTGGTTGGTACGAGTCCAAAGTACTAGTCACTGAGTCACTTTTATTTCTCACACTTTCTCTTCCAGTCCCGATACAGTTCCATTGATAGACAATATTAGACAGGGTGATGTCTCTTTTTTAGCTGGTAAACTTAAAAATACTGCTACATACTATTGATGAAAGACGAGTTAAAGATTCATTTTGTATATATATATTATTGTTCACAAAGCTCAGTCTACAGATCTTGTATACCTTACACACATGTCATGTTACATGTTGTGCAAGATATCGTTCATAATTCTTATACAAGACGCATATCTGACAGGTTTAATCCTCGAGATAACTTTACATAATTAAAAAAAAAACGAAGCTATCATAAACATTATTCTATCATCTCTTTTTCTTTAAGCTTTCCGTTATTATAAAAATGACAAACTTGCTGACAGGTCAAGTAATTCCGCAAGGCCAGATTATTCTTTTGTTTGTTTGTTTTTATGGAAATGACATACTTGCTGACAGGTCAAGTAATTCCGCAAGGCCAGATTATCATTTTGTTTGTTTGTTTTTTACTACAAAAAAAAGTTATATTTAAGCACATTCCCTATTTTCACTTATTTTATGTTCTTTTGAACTTTGCCCCCAATTGGCACAGCGGTATGTCTGCGGACTTACAACGCTAGAAACCGTGGTTTCGATACTCGTGGTGTGCAGAACACAGATAGCCCATTGTGTAGCTTTGTGCATAACTTCTAACAAACAAACAAACTTTTGAACTTTAAATATTTTTCACACCTCATGAACCCCCCATAGTCGACCACTTTGCACGTGTCAAGGATCGAGATAGGAAGATATCAGCAGCGCCATCTCCATGTGTCATTGAATCAATATTCCTTAATCTCTCGTTATCCTAATGCTCTTTCTATCTACATTAGCCTTACTACAAATGAAACTAAAGTAGTGATCGTATAAACTTCTTGTCCAATAATTGATCAACCATTGTCAACACTAATGAAATTAAATGTGGGTTCAAAATAGAAGGAAGTAATGTATGATAGCGATACACCAATATTAATACTATATTAATGTTGCATTATCTACATGCATATAAAGACTGATAATAGGACGTGAGTTAGCCCTGTGGTAGAGTTCTGGATTTTGAAACTAGCTTGCTGGATTAAAATCCATACGATACCATAAATATGCTTCGAGATTTTAACTCAAGGTGCGTTACAAGAGTGGCTGCCAATTCCTTCGTGTGGATGGTGAGAGGTAGGGTGCTGCTGACTGGTTGCCTTAGCTTTGGTCAGTAGTTCAAAATTAAAGAAGACAGCATAAAGTATTAATACCTTTGCCATAAATACAAATTGAAATTATTAATAATTTATAATTAATTCAACATATTCTGGCTGTTACTATTGCGTCCAGCGTCCATAAGCATACTTGGTTTGTTTGTTTTTTGAATTTCGCACAAAGGGCAATCTGCGCTAGCCGTCCCTAATCTAGCAATCTAAGACTAGAAGGAA
>NW_013665670.1:817086-849206 GCF_000517525.1 Limulus polyphemus | reverse complement strand
TGGGAAAAAGATGAAGAAGTCAATGATAAACAACTCGTAGTACTCAGTTTTAAATGCTTTTTTTTCTATCATGTTTATTTAACGAAATTTGCCAGTAATTTGCGGTTGATTCTAAGTCAGTTAGATTTTACGGATGGTATAACTGTGTAGTATTCAGCTGCGTAATCTGATAAACAACCGATTAATTAATATTCGTGCACAAAAGTATCTTATTTCAGACACCAGTTACAAAATGTGACGTCTGAAAACATCGTGCTAATAGAAAAGTTTGTTAAACAAGTTCATGTGTTCATTAAAGCTTTCGTGATCCTTGATAATTTGTAATTATAAGAGCTATTCATTTTAGACACATAGTTTCACTGTTTTCTGTATTCATCGTCTAGATTCGTCACGTCAGTGACGTTGAAAAATGTACAATTTTAAAATTTACTTCGTTCATAGTGAATTATTAAAAATTTAAAACATCATAATTTGAAACTTGAAAAAAAATTATAAAACGACATCTGGAATTAAACTGTGTGACCCCGATTATCAATAATGCCCCAGAACATTCAAATAACATCATAAAAATTTCATTAAAATTATATGTTGCCGAAATTTTAAATACAGCATAAGAACCGCAAATACGAGATCAGTACTAATCTGAAATGTTAATGTAGTTTTACTTGAATACTATAAAAAATTAAAAATAATTGATTAAAATATAATGAACAATTCAACGATCATCATTCAAATTTCTAAAAAGAAAATGCCCTCTAGTGTCTCAGCTGTACCTACAGTAGAGTTAGCTCACTGTGTAGCTTTGTACTCATCGACAAACAAACAAATCGAAAAAAAGTCAACACAAATTACATCTCTCTTTTTTTTTCTTCTTTTAACTAAATTTTAATGGAAGTTAATTTGAAAATAAGAATCTATGAAACAATTATCACATTCTATAAGTATTCACTATGTTACATAAAACTAATTTGTATTATCACATTGGATCTAACAATGCTTATATCTCGTGAGGGATTAACGAGATATATATTCGCAAGTAGAATGCAAAACATCACAGCTGAATGTGAGTAATAAAAAACAAGTACTAAAATGTTGGTATGGATATGTTTTATAAATGATACTTTTGTACTAGCCTCTCTCTGCAGTTTCCGTTGATATAGTTTTAAGGTTAAACAGCTGTTTTCTGGTTCTATGTCGTGTTTGTAAGTTTGCTTTATTAATGACTCTAACAGCTGAATATTTCTAACCCGACTATATCATAGGCTCATAGCTTACACATTGTTAAAATACAGCCTTCACATGTATCAGCATGCAGTTTTAGAGCGAAGCTCCAACGCTGCAATGGAAACAAATAAACTAGATTTTATTTCTTGAATTTTTGTGTTCTTCTGCTAGTCACATTTAAACTCAAAATCACTTATTCTGGGATGAAGTTTTATATTTAAACTAGTATTACAATAAATGAAACTTATGTTGTTGTTGTTATTATAAAATTCTACAGTTTGCAACTGATCTGTAAAATTACTACATTTCGTTAATACATAAGAAACTATTCATTAGTATACAATATTACTTCATAGACTACGTTTCTGAAAAGAACTCAATGTGAAAAGTAACCAGCTGTATGTAAGTAGACAAATTATACATACACTAATAGGACTAGTAGTATGTTATTATTAAAATCAAGACAAATAAGACGTTATCGAGATTTTTTAGATTAATAAAGTGCTCTAAATTTAATAGGATAATACCAGCATTTCACTTAAGTTGAGTTGTTCGTCATCTTTACCGCCTTCATTTGAGATGTCTGAAACTTATTCTTGAAATTAAAACAAAATGCATTTTTTCAATTATAAAACTAATAAAGAAATACATCACCGTTGCTATAACTTTTTTCTTCAAAAGAAACTGAAAAATTTAATGATATATTTCTCACAAACCGTTGAATAATTAAAGATTCATATTACATGAAACAACGTAGGATAACTATAGAAAAGAAAAGGGTATCCACTGTATTATGCCTTATGGATTGGTAGTAAGTCAAAGTAATTAAGTTGAATAGTAATTATAAGGCTTAATCTGGTTTCATTAAAGTCGGTTTGTTAGTTAGAACATATCAAAACCAAATTGGTCGACTTGTCAAGTCTGTTCTCACAAGTTCACTTCACTTCCCTTGAGGAATGATTTCTCCCCGTTTGAACAACGCCATGATAATCGAAATTTGTTACTTGTGTACAACAGCAACGAGTTAATTGTATTACCTGTCATAGATACTTGAAGTTATATTTAATATAAACAAATCATAAACTAAACAAATACTTAATAATCCCGATTTTAGCTGTGTAGAACTGCGAAATAGTACCTTTCTTAATCAAATTCTTTCAGTTCTCTATGATGATTGATGGTTGAACAGTTGCTATATACTCAAGAATTCACCTGGTTTTTATCTATGTTCTAAGAATGTTGACTTTGCTGTAATTTTTACAACAAAGGTGATATACTTGTTTTTCTAGAACTTCGTACATTTCTTTATAAAATGTAATCAATTTTGAATTGAGAAAACAGACTAGTATTGCTGTTGTCATCTATGGTCTACTCGTATATTAAAACACAAAATATTAAATTCCCACATCAACTCTGAGTTTGAAATAACGTTGTTATAATCAACTTAGAATATTACTTTTATAATTTAGAATAAATTGAGTATTCTATCAAAGACTGATTCATTTTTTTTTAATTACTCGTTAAAAGATTTAAACCAAACTCAACCTACATTACATGGATTCTCAAAGGTATTTTTCTCTCTTTCAAATTCTTTTAGTGTAAAACTGTACCAGCAGAACCAACTAACTCGTGATGTAAAAACAATGTAATATCGTGATATCCTAATGGTATAAAAAATAATGCTAGATTCTCAGTTGGGTGTGCTTACTAGTCGATGACCTTGAAAATGGTTAAACTGTTATATTTTGTTATGTAACTTTGTGATTAGTATTAATATCAAATTAGTATTAGTATTAGTGATATTAGTATTAATATCAAGCATTTACAGCAAATAAAGGAGCAAACAAAAATCATAAAACGAAACTGAGTATATAACCCATGTAACAAATTACCGTTTGAAAAACAAGTAAAAAAGTGGTTAAGATGTAAAAAATAAAAAAGTACTTATAATAACTTAAAATGGACATCTCCTGAGCCTAGGCTATAGATAGCAAGGTCGTGCCGGGCTGTAAGTAGCAGGGTCGAAGGTTCGAACAGTAATGCAGCTAGCACTTTCAGCTGTGAGCACATTATAAATGGGAAAGTCGAACTTATTGTTAGGTCAACATAAAAAAAGCCCCTGAGGGTGTCGCTATGTGCATTCCATCCCTTTGATCAGTATAGTTCAAAATTATGAGTGGCTATACCTGGAGCTTAAGGATCCTAGACCTGGCCGTTTAACTTATGCACGTATACGTTAGTTCTTGATGAAAACCTCAATTCTATTTTTTACAATAAACATATGTAAACTTATTAATGTGAAAAACTAACTGTTTGAAACAGCCTTCTAATCGATTCAGAAATACGTTATTTTTTATTATTTAATGGTATATTTTTTAACTCTTCAATTCATTCACTTTGCTTTCATTTCTGATATACCCATTTTCTAAGACATCTTCTTGTGGCCCTTCTTGACTGAGATTCTCGATTTCATTTTTTTATCCTTGTCTGCACTTGTCCATACAGTTGATGTAAAAAATATGCTGTTCATGATCTTTGTGCAAAATACTCAATCTTTCTTTATGAAAAAAAAATACTATTAGTAAGTGCTATTATGCCTTTGTTTTAAAACATTTGTACTTAAGTATATAATGTTCTTGTAATAAATCTGACAAATGCTTCTAAGTACTGGGAAAGACAGATTATTAAACAATTATTATTAGAGGTAAATAAGAAACGTAAATTGATAGATAGAAAATAACGACTTGGGTATGTTCCTATTCGATTACAGGAAACTGACAGGACAGCAGATCATAACTCATTCGGCATCTTAGTTAAACATGTAGTAATTTACGGCTTAAAGTTGACAGGATGAAATGTCGCTTTTGGTGGATACTGCAACGTGTGGATAAAGAAAACGGGAAAACTTGGATGTAATAATTTACGTTTTGAAAGGGCTCAGTATGTTGTGAAAGTTATTAATTAGTGGGGCTCTATAAAACATATAAACCCTGACTCATGCCAAGCATATCGATAGTAAAAAATGTTCATAAATCTTTACACGCTTACTCAAGTGATCCTTCTGCTATAAATTCAAACTCCATACGTATGCGATTACACTGTAGTATGGTGGTACCTTGTTTTATATGATAAAGTTACATAAAAATAAATATGACAGCATATTTTCTTTCCAAAGAACAATGAAAAGCTGTGTACTTACTAGAAAAATATACAACTCCATGATGGGCAAGCCAACAAATATTTCGTTTTTTTCCCTCTTTATCAGGAATAACGAATGTGCAAAAAGTGATTTCTTACTAAAACTTCTAACTGCGTCTGTCTTTATATATATTTAACTCAAGATATGGACAGCATGTTTTCATTGTTAAATAAATACAACTATAATTAAAGAATCAAAATTATTTTGCATATATTCTGCATGACTATGCAAGTGTCAAGTTTAATTGTTTGAAAACATCAACCATTGATGTAATTATATAAACGCTATTCAGTCGAAACCCTAATAAGCAACTATTCCAAAACACATCATTCAATGTGATGGGCCCCAGTGGCACAGTGGTATGTCTGCGGACTTACAACGCTAGAATCCGGGTTTCGATACCCGTGGTGGGCAGAGCACAGATAGCCCATTGTGTAGCTTTGTGCTTAATTACAAACAACAACAACAATGTGATGGTGCGTATTTTTTTTAAATATGCGAGAAACACAAAAAAGCCAGTTTATCTCAAGACCTTTATGTTTTGAATGAAAAAACTGACACTTGAGAAGCATTTAGTTACCCAAATAAAACAAGTTCGTATATTACTGACATTTATCCATTATCTAATAGAGTCATCACGAAAACTTCCCTGAAAACTTCGAAGTTTCCAATGCCTCTTAACTTGGTAAAATTACATCGTCTCTTCCAAACAGTGTATCGCGACTAAATCCTGAATTAGTTTCATTATAAACGTCCTTTTCTCCTGTAAAATACAAGCTATATAAATATTCACATTTTTATGTTTGAATATTGTTAGACCAAATCTTTAAACTTATGATAACTATTTTCTAGTTTGTTTATTCGTCGAATTTTGTGAATAATTATACGATGAGTATCTGCGCTAGTCGTCTCTGATTTTGAAATGATAGACTAGAGGGAATCTAACTAGACAATAGCTCCCGCCGATCTTAGATTGCTCCTGTTAGACTGAATACTGGGATTTAATTGACATTCTTTATAGTGAACACAAGAATACAGAGTGCAGAGAGCGATTTCTTTTCTTTTTTCTCAGCAAGGGGACACGAACCACGGAACCTAAGATCAGATTTATAGTGCTCGGCCCTTATATTCTTGTACGATTCTAGTTTACTCTCTGAAATAAGAAACTTCTAAAGGAAACACATTTTTAAATAGTTTGGCAACTTGGAATAAATCAAATGACACTTTGCACAGTAAATGTTTTACCACATATGATAGTTAGTGTTAACCACAAAATATATTTTCTATAAAAGCTTTTACTTCCTATAGAAAAACCTAAAAGTTTGAAAGCGGAAACACGTGTAATATCAAAATGTTAGTAACTTATGTAAAAAAATAACTATCAGTCTAATGACCATGTTTACAATGAAATGTAGAATTTCAGAAATAATATACACGAGGGTTAAACAAAATAATGGAAAACCTCACCCTTCTATCGCCCAGTTTTGCTGTCTCTAAGAAGGGGGAATGTAACCATATGTTAATTTAAACTGTGCATTGAATAATTCTAAATCAATAAATTTTTCTGCATAGAGAAAAGTACTACAAATGTCAAGCTAAAATGTATCTTAGATTTCCAAAGAGTCTTGATTATGGGTGACACCTAGCTGAATTCTCAGCGACACAAACACTTAAAATAATGGATGTATCTCGAAGAACAGGATGTCAGTTTGATAATCGTAAAATAAAACCACATCAAACAAACATAACAGTGGTTGAAAAACTAATTTAACAGACCGTGAGAGATGAGTATTAAAGCGAGTAATGAGACAAAAACAAAAGATTACAACGCCAAAAGAATGGGCAGAACTTATGTTTACCATAAGACAAACACTCTCTGCTAAAACAACTTGAAGGAAACTATGTGCAAAAGGTGGATTACCAGCGTAGGTCTTCCATTCAGAAATCTCTAATAATACCAAAACAAAAAACATAGGAGTCCGAGCAAACTTATGTAAAGAATATAAAAATTAGGCTAAAAGTAAATGTAGCTTAATCAGACGAATAAAAATCGTTCTTACACTTTTTCCGTCAAATGGATGTGTTTATGTGTGATGAAAACCAAAAGAAGCTTAAAACCCTGAATGTATTGTGGCATCAGTTAAAAATGGTTGAGGACCTGTGATGGTATGAGTAGCTTTCTGTTAGCTTACAACCCTGAATGTCTTGTGTCATCAGTTAAACATGGTTAAGGACCTGTGATAGTATGAGTAGTTTTCTGTTAGTTTACAACCCTGAATATTTTGTGCCATCAGTTAAACATGGTTGATGATCTGTGATGGTATGAGTAGCTTTCTGTTAGAATAATTGAAATCCTATAATCTTACTGAATGGTAAATTGTCAGCAACTGATTACTTAAACCTTTCAGCAGACCAGGTTCTTCTTATGATGAACACTTTATTCCAAAACAAAATGATTTGATTAGGAAAAGATACGTCAATTCATACTGCAGAAATTGTTAAAGACTGGTTCAAAGGGCACATGGAAGAGATTGGGCTTCTAGCTTGGTCGCCATAGTCACCTGATTTCAATGTTATCGAGCCTCTATGGTCAGTTCTTACAACCAAGTTTCGAAGCAGAGTTCTACCACCAATACCACTTCAACAATTAGATCGACGAAAAGTAAAACATATGAGTCTGATGCACTATACTTTGTTTCCTCAATCTCATGTCGTATTAATTCCGTGTTTTTTGTTTATTGGGACCAACTTCATATTAAGAAATAAAATGTAGAAATTAATAGGTGCTTCCTTTTTTTGTCCTGTACATTATAGTAACTGACAACTTTATAAATGTGGCTGAATCATATTCTTAGCTTTATGTGTGTCTGGTTGTCCCTAGATTATTGTAATGCATATTCAACACTAATTTGTTCCTTTAATCCTGGTCTAAGTTCATTAAAATATTGTTTAATAAATTCCAATTATACTAAATAACATACAAACATTGCTACTCCTAATAGTTGGAGCTAGAGAATGTATTTCATTTCTCTAACACCAGTAGTATGCTTAAAAAGAAACGTACTCATGTGTTATGGTGAAAATTCTGTGAATGAACTTTATACATTCTATATGTTATTGGTTAATAGTAAGGATCGCGCAGCAAGTGACGTATCCGTAATTTGAGCTGTTCTGATGACTTACCTCATTGTGTTTGTAACTGAAGTTCTAGTGTATTTGAACATAACCGACGATGAGAAATACTGAGATTGAAATATTAGAAATCATCGAACTTAGCTACGGTTACTGCAAGCCTACTAAATCTAGAACATACTTTATCGTTATTGGTCTGAAACAATGTTTACGAAGTCCTATCTAAATAAGTACATATATATTGTTTTGTACTTTGTTTTTGCATATGTGTGCTTAAAAGAGATTAAACTATCAGTGTCAGTGATACTTTTAAAAATGGATAGAAGAAAGCAACATATTTATTATTTTATTCTTATCGTAACATGTAAACTTATCTGTATATTTTACGTGTAAATAGAAACAAATAGATTGATTCCCTTCTTCATACATATTAAACTTTGAAGATCATGATGGGTCGAAATTTCATATTACAAAACCCCTCTACGTTTCAAGTATCACAACAAACCTATTGTTAACCCAACAAAGGTATTATGTTTTCGGATACATTGAAAACTTCATGACTATTGTCTGCGCGCTTGACAGAAATACATATGAACATGAGTACCTACAAGACTATCAGATAATGTTATTGATTGAATACTTTCTGAGTTGTGAGAGTCGATAACGTTACAATAGCCTTAATGTAAGTGTACTGGATGTTGACTATAAAGTTTATCTAGCTATATATATATGTGTGTGTGTGGAAGCCAAAACTATGGTTATGTTAGCCTGTTCAGTTCAAGATACAATGCTTTTGATTTACTACATAAATGTAATGGTAACGCTGACAACTACTTTTTATAGTACATAAGTGATACGAACAAATATTTTATGTTCATTATACTTCCAATGTTTTCCCTGCAAGTTTCAACATTTCTTTGTTTACATGTTTATAATTTACATGACGTTTAACTGGGATTAAAAGGACGCCTACTATTATTTAAGAATACTCTTATCACTCTTTTATTGCAATTTCTTGGTCAAGTCATGGATAGCAGTAAGAGTCCTCTCGAAAGGTTATCCACTTAATGTATTATATTAGCAAAAGTAGAATGATTCGATTGAATATCCCAAGGAGGGGACATATTGTAGGTAATTTGCAAATTAAAAAATATACACAGGAGAAGCGTTGAACTAAAGGAAAGACCGTGACAAAGAAGGGAGTTAAATTATTAGAACCGAAATATGTGGAGATCGTCTCAGTCCTTAGAATTGACAATTACTGGGCCTGTCCGAGCACGTGACTTAAATTGATCTGCTGATTAGGACATTTTGTCTCACATTCTAAATTTCTTACGTGAATATGCTCCTTTTCTTGTTCTTTAACGAAGAGATAACAAACTAGCATATGTAATGAATGATATCCAGGTTTCCGTGCGTAGAATATTAGACTTGTCGTGACGAGAGTTTTCTTCTGTTCGCATGCCACATAATGTCATTTTGTTTTCTGTAGTCCATTCTGTCACGAATATACTCCTCCCAGTATGACTAAAGGAGAATCGAATGTATATTGTTAGGCACATTCAACTTACTGAAAACATAACGCAACAAATATTAGGTGTTTTAAGAAGTATTTTAGCTATTTCTACCCATTGAGTCCAAAATCATTTAGTTAGATATTTTGTTCATATATTATTTAAAACTACCAGTATAAAATGTAAGTGTAGAATATTCTAGGTCCGAAACGTTTAAGCAGATTAACAAATGTGCCACCTGTTGTTTTAGTATTTTATTTGCCTTTCAACAACTTTTTTCATCATTTTAGAATAAAGCACAATGTAAACTATGTCTGGTAAGGTTATAGCTCACAATTACACCCGAAGGTATACACTAAGTCTTTAAAAAAAGAAATAAAGCATAACATTTGAAATGTTAGGGCTAAACTTAAAGTCAGCTAAAATATGTTTTTATTTGTTATACCAGGTCAGCTCTATAACATTGCCAATTAAACAATAAATATTTGCTTGTAAGCTGTTTGGAAAAACTCCAGGATATAAATACTACTATAAAAATGTTGCTGTGTCACTGATTTCCAGTAAAGGTTCATAATATTGATTATCAAGTTAATTCCTGTTTACTGTTGCTTTCTCTAAATACAAACTCAATTCTTTTGTTGCTTGTGGATTTCTTTTGAAAGTAAGCTCTGAAACTTTCATTGTCATTGTGACATTCTTGAGTTTAATCATATTTTGGTGCTAGACTGATTGTCATATCTCTTTAAATGTGTTGTCATAACGGTTATACAGGTATATAACACCAGATAAAAAGACAAACCATAAGTCCACTTTTATAAACACACACAATTAATGGTGCAATAAATCGTAAAACAGCCACAGATTACATAACTCCAGAGATGTCACTCCTATACCACTGCTCTTAATTGTAGGATATAATTGTATATGAACTTTGTGACAGAATCTTCAGTGTAGAAACTTATACGCACGTTATAAACAATCCTTATTCTCATTTATAGTAAAGAATAGCATAATAACCTGTTTATATTTTTTGCTAGTTTTTCCTTTAAGGATTTGGTTTTCTGAGTAGAACGAAGTTATGGCATTACTGTCTTATTTTCCTAATATTAACCCCTGACAGTATATTCTACGCCACTGATGTTGAGGACCGCTAGACGCCTATAATTTACCATCCCTTGTGGCCCCAAGGATCGTACATTTTCTTGACATCTAAGTGTGAAGCACTCCAAGTACGTGCAATGGAATGTCGAAAGATATTTAGGAAGACTGTCATCAACTGTCTTGTCTGTCTACAGAAAGGTATAACAACGTCAAACACATTGTTTTAACAAAATATTTTCCTTGACCAAACGTTTTGATAAAAGAAGATAATATCCTGCAACTGACTCCTAGGCGTTAAAGTAATATATATTAACCTACTAAAGGCAAATAGTGTAAAATAGTTTTTCAGGAAAAGAGTTATGACCACAGACAGAACGGACGTGGAAACATTTAGAAACAGAGGGTAATTCTTTCATGACATTGCTTGACGTTTATACGCATAGAGTCTAATTTATGACCCTTTCTAGCTCAACTCAAACTAGAACATGGAAACTTCCGAAAAATAGTTTATGCTTTTGTGGAATGTATACGAATTGTTGCGTGCAAGACAACATTTGCAGTTTTCTATGTGCTCGACCTACTCTTGAAGGTGAAACAACTGAACTTAGGAGAATGTACAAAATATAATAGACAAAACTGTAGGCCGAATGCAGTTTATTTAGACAATAATAGTTTAACATGAAAAAAAAGAAAACTAACAGAAGTTTGTCTAATAATTTCATATATACTTCCATTTTTCTTCATTGAGGTTTTTAAATAAAAAAGACTATAAGTATGAAGCTGTCATTTTATTACGATAACTAATTTGTTTCAAATATCTGATTTAAATTAGCTGTGTTTTTATAGTCATTCACCATTGGGAGTTTCACTTTTAACAGTTATTTAGTGGGAATGGTTTGAATTTATATTTGATAAGTTAATAAAAAAAAGATGACTTATACAGTAGATGTTATAGAATATTGAATGTTTTTCAACTTATTTTACACGATGTTTCAATGAGTTTTAAAGCAACATATAGCAGTTGTCAAATGCAAATTATGTATTATCTATAAATAGGGCTGGTTATCTGAAAACCTGTGTTTGTGTTAATTATATGGTTAACTAGGCAAGAGCGAAACGGAGGCCTGACATATGATGAAACTCACATCAAGAATAAAATATATTCCATTCCAGATACGATTCAGTTACAGCTAGGAATCGGTGAATTTAAATGTTAATAACTCTTGATTTCCATAAGTACGAAATTTAATTTAATTTAAAATAGGCGTGCTTATTTAACGCTTATATCAAATAAGTATAGTTACGTCGTGATAAATTCTGAAAATACAAAAAAGCACCGTATTGGCCCGATTATAAGGCGATGCTTTTTATTAATAATTAGACTGTAAAATTCATAGTCGTCTTATAATCGCGGCCGACCACAGGCCCTTTCCCCTGCTTGTCGCAATACTGAATGTTCAGATAGCATCCGACTAAGCATGCGCGCCTGATGTTCGCTCTAGGTCATCGTTAATTCTTGCAACTGATCCACCTGCAGGTTGTTCAATTATAGTATTTGATTTTGTGGACATAAAAAAGGGCGTTATGCATTCAATTTTTTCTTACTCATGGTTTCTGAAAATTGGGTTGTCTTATATTCAAGATCGCCCCATAATTAGACCAATATGGTAGTTAAAATCGCTGTGACGGAGAAGAGCGTCTGACCAACGTCTTGGACAAAAGTTCAAACACGTATTTCTCATTGCACTTATGATTATTTAAACAGTTTTGTTTTCTTAGTTAATCATCCTGTAGCTGAAGGTTAAACCGATCTATATGTTTAACATGGTTTATGTTTGCCTCTCATTATTCTTTGAAATAATATATCTGTGGTATGTGGAAAAAAGTCAATTATTAATTTTTGACTAATTAATATAAGTCGCTGAACCAAAAAAAAAAATAAAATACCTAAAGCCAAAACTGCAGATAAATAATGTTAACAGAAGTTAGAGATAAGATTTTGTCAAAAACAGTATAATGTATTAGCATCAGGCAGGCAGAGGTACAACCTATGTAGGGATGGCTCGGAGTGTTCATCAAACTACATAGTGTTTTCTTTTATAACAGTATCTATGTAATGATTGAGTCACAAGTTCTGTGAATTTCTGTAAATGTCATAGCAGAAAAGTTTGAATTTCTTGTTCTTCTTTCTTCTGCATCTTTTTTTTTTTATTACATGACATATCAAAAATCAAACAATAGTGTCAACTAATTTCACTGAGGTGACATAATTTCAAACTGAGTATCAGCTTTTATAAGTATTTTTGATAACTAGTAGTAATTAAAAAGTCATAATTCTAGTGTAGACGATGTTTTCATTATCTCTTGAAGTTAACTTTCTTACGGAAATTTGGCGTTCCTTTAAAAAACTTAAGTACAGGGTGAAACAGGAATTACCAGCCAGTAATAAATAAAGAATGAATATTACACTTGGAACATCATTGTTTTTAGAATTAGGTTATAAATACAACCTCCCTAAGTATATTGAAACATTGGATTAGAAAACAAGCAAATAAGTAAAAAACAACTTTTGAAAAGGGAAAGTAAATGTAGGGATAGCTAATATCAGTCTTTAAAAAACAATGCAAACAAGATTGCAGAGATGCCATTTGCATCATCCCTACATAATTGCATTAAGTGTTTTACTAACATCATGAATATAACTAGTAAACTAACCAGGAATCCTCAAATTTCTACTTGTTTATGGAAACTAAACTACTCATATTTTTGTATCTTAAGTTTTCAATATGAAAAATTTGGTAGCGATTTTGATTTTCTACCTTATTGACGAAATTAGCTTCAAAAAGCCTACATTTAGAAAGAATTACTTTTATATGTGGTAATATACTTTAATAATAACTAGCTTATACGTATGTTGTAATTGTTTTATTTTTCAAATATTTTCAGAGACTATATATATTGACTGTATACCGCTTAGAATATCAATATTGTATTATAACACAGTAAATAACAATGGTCAGTTTACAGGAACAATGAATTTTCATCCCAACTATATATATTCTTTTAATGAAAATATTAAGTATTGAAAGCTAAACGTTTACTTAAAAATTTCCAAAGTTCCACGCTACATGAATGTATTAGCTAAAATTACCAAAATAACACAATCATAAAAAAAATCTTAATTTTTGATTGAATGTTATTTTAGATATGTAAATGTTTTCTTGAATTTTATGAAGATAAATTTGTTGAAGATTTGCAAATAGTTGAATGAAGACGATAAACATCAGCGAAAATATAAACATCCTAAATTCGAAAGAATTAATACATGTATCTATGGACACTGGGGTAAAAAATAAATGAAAATAGCACATCTTTACAAGTTTAGTTTACGAATAAAAAAGTAAAACAGACACACACACACACACACACCGTATATATATATATATATAATATGCATGAGTACCGTTACTGATAAAGTACATCAAGTTTAAACTAGGTATATTGAAATTAATGGTTTAGGAAAATTGCTTCGTTAATCGGGTGTCAGCAGTAATGGAAACTTGTGATCGCTATCACCCCAATTTTTTAAATTAACACGGAATTCATCCATCGCTCATTGTTATGTTTCACCCACTCACTCTCTGTGATTCAGTGTTGCTGGTTGTCTAACGCTGAAAATAAAAAATGCGGAGATTTTTGGGTTTGTGTGTGATGCACAAAACATCATCTTCCTTTTTACGTTATGATAATGTATGACCAAATTCCAATTAATGGTTAACTGTAAAAATAACATCAGCCTTTGTTTGTGAAAACATTTTGTTTTGTGTAAGAAATCTATTTCATAATTTTTCCAAGTAAATATATGTTATATTTATTACTCGTTATTCAAATATCTTAAAAGTGTAAATCCACAGTTCCAGTTTTCCTATTAAATTACATGCACATTGTTTATTAAGTTGAATGAAAAGAAAGAAAAACCCTCAATGAAAGATAAAGTTAAATACGTATTTGAACTGATGTATTTTCTGACAATGACTGCATTTAAGATTTCCTAAAATTCAAACAGCTGTAAAAAATAAATTTCACACTTATGTCACATGAATCGCAGAAACAGTGATAAATTAAACTACATTTTGTCAAAGAAATTAATAACTTTTTAAGATAATTGTTTTGTTTGAAATTAACTCTGACTGCTTATGCATACAAAATACATTTCGAAATACAAAAAAGTCGAAAATGTGTAGGGTTATTTGAATAACAAGAACATAAAATAAAATAAAAACTCAACGGATATGTTGAATTTTCACTATAAATCTTAACATATAGCTGTAAAATAGATGCTGGTATTGATTATTTATCATTTTTATATTGTCATTTAAAATTGTATTACTTATGTTACGATTTGCATTTAATTTATTTTATGTTATGCTATTGTAAGTAGCCACCATGAATTCCTATTTTTCTAATAAAACTTCTTTTATAGTATATTATAATATATATAAAAAATTATTTCAAAATATGTACGTTTCCTTATCAGGTTCAACCATGTGGGGCTTTTTAAATAATCGTTTTTCGAGTAGAATTGTTTGTTTCTTTTATTGTTAAACACAAAGCTACACAGTGGATATCTGTGTTTTGCTTACTGTGGCTATTGAAACCTGATTTTTAGCGTAGTAAGCCCTCAGGATCACCGCTGAGCCATCGAGTACTCAAGTAGAATGCTATCGAGATTTATATAATCTTTAATGACCATAGTACCCACAAAAATTAATTATTTTCATATGCTTTAATTACTGTACATTTATCTACTAGTATTATTTATTATATATCTTTATTATATCTATATATTCTTTGCCTAACAATTTAGCATAAAATTTACCTTTTGGAAAGCATAAAAATATATTTCATAGTCAACTGAAAATTCATGTCATGTCATTGGCATTCGAGTTGCTCCCAGTAAAATAACATAAACTTATAATTTTAAAATATATGGAATTAATAATTAATAATTGAGTTTCATATAACTTTGAATCTCAGTCCACACCTTATCATAACTATAGATTAATAGAAAATATTAGTTTAATCATTTATAGTTTTTATTTAATTAGTTTCACGAATACTTAAGCATTTTTCCTCTTATTAGTCTGCTACAAATTCTCGAACAATTAGTTTTGGAACTATTTTATGTTTTAATTTTATAATTTAATTATTACGCGTTTTAACTTATGGTTGTGTAAATTATTTGTGTGATTCTTTGAAACTTCAGTTGATTATAAAATATATGTTTCTAAAAACGTGTATTTGCTTAGTGTACACACAGAAATATCACAAACAAAACATACATATTTATGTCTTTTAATTCAGTAAGATATTCTAAAATTGCTAATCAAATATAATAAATAGGAATAGCTCTATTTTATATAAACATTAATATAAAACAAACATCTCCAGGAGGCTTAATTTCCAACTTTGAAGAATTGTGAAATCTTTTTGATATTTAGCTATCATCGTCTATAATTTATAGTGCTTTTCAATTAATATTAGTTTGATAGAAAGAATGGGTAACCGTAGAAACTTTAATTTTGATTTTTATTCATTGCATAAAATTACAGATAAATTAACAATAAGGTTTAAACATTTAATTAAAACTTGTAGCAATCAGAAGATAATTGTAATAATCTAAAATAGAATAATACTAATACTGTGTTTGAAAGGTTTGAGAAAAATACTCATTCAAGAAGTTAAGTAATTTTAATTTTCTACAATGATGTACTTATTGATTAAGAAAATACTAATTCAATAATTTAAGCAATTTTAATTTTCTACAATGACGTACTTATTAATTAAAAAAATACACATTCAAGTGTTTAAGTGATTTTATTTTTCTACAATGATGTACTATTAATTATTTAACACAAACTTGGCTCTGAAAATGTGCTTTATTTTCTACTTTATTTTATATACAAATGCAAATACAAGTGGAAAAAGTTTCAGAATTTGTATACCACAAGTAATTATCTGCAGCAATTATATATAAAGCTAAGTAATACTAACTTGCTTGAGACGAAAGAGTAAACACATCCTCAAAGAGTTGTAACATACTTTTAGGAATTAACACACGTCGTACATATTTATTTACAACTGAGGTTAACTTTTTTCAGTATTGTTATATTTTCGTAAATTATATATAAATCAGTTTCTTCTTAGGCTTACATTAAAGTGCTTCTGAAACAAATAAAAAAGGTTAACTGTACTTTATCGTTCAGAAAATAACAAAGGTATTCACAGTATATCACTTCATAAATAATAACTTCACCCAGTTTCATGGAAACTCAAATCAGGAGGTGAATCATAATTTTTCCCTGTATACAGATGTAAAACAAATATCACGACATGTAAAAAACAAGATACATTGAACACGTTGGATACACCATTTTTATAGTTCCATATACAAATTAAAGTTAAATCATTTGTTCAAGTTGAGTTTAATTGATAAGATTCATTGTGATCATCGGTATAAATAATAAGAGATTCAGTTGAGTAATTCATTAAAAAATTAAGACTTGGTGCGTTCAAGAAAATGAATTTACAGAAATTGGTGATTGAAATTACATATGCTTAAAAATAAGTACATAAATTGAATTTCCTCTCGAAAATATTCATAACAAGTGTCAAAATTATTTGCATAATTTTGAAATATTGAATTCAAAAGTTCCTGATATTGGTTGCTATAACTATTATTACCTGTAATTTCTAAAAAAAAAAGCAGATTTAAGCACTTAGTCGCGATAATAAGCTTGCAAAATGAGGGATCAGTTCGTGGAAATTGTTTTGACAAAATTTGTCATCATATATATATAATTACACCGAAATAAAGACAAACCTGTTTAAATGTGTACATTGCGAGTAAATTAACTTCGGATGGTTATACCACCGCAGCTCTTGTTAAACCCGTATATAAATATAAGCCTCTAAGTATATTTTAATTGCGTTTATAATTATTCCATACGTTATTACGATATAATAGACTAATGGGACTTAACCTCTGCCTACAATGCAATATCACAAATGAAAGGTGTTCGACTTGAATGATGAAGTAAAAAGTAAAATTGTGCTTAAAATAGGCGTTTGTGTTCGCTGTAAAATATAGTCGTTCCAATACTTTTAAATATTTTCCTGGTTGTAAACTTTTGAAAGTAAATATAGTACGTTTAACTGTTATAAACGAATATAACTTATATCTTTCTTGATATATATACAAGCAGAATGTACGGATATTTTTTTTTGTGTCAAGTATGTTCTCTTACTTGATAAGTCGTAACACGAGTTCTCTCTAGATACTTTCATAGCAATGTATTGTACGTATAAATAAATGACAAGGTTTTTATACTGGTAATTTTTGTGCTTGTATTATGCAAAACAACTGGTTACACATAATTGTGTTCTAATATTATGAATTTTCGAGTAAAAAATTATGCAATACTTAATAATATTTTTTGTAACAAATAGAAATTTAACATATTCAAAGTATCAGAATTCTGTTTATGTTCCAAAATATTTCTCATTGAAATCAATCCACCTTCTGTTTAATTGCTTTATGTTCTTATTACACATAGATTTTTCCGGTTTCTTCATTTATGTATATTGTGTTTCGGGAAATTAGTAAGCACTCTAACAAATATAATAATAAACCTTATTTATGTCGGATAAACAAAATAAAGAGTTAAAAACATGTACAACTTTTCATCTGTTAACTTTGATCAAACGTAGAAAATGTTACTAAAGGTTTATTATTTTTCTGTGCGAAATACACTACATTTAGTTACTTACGGATATCCATCGTCGACACGGTTAGTAATCTAAGTCGTGTTTTGTCAATAAAGCTTGTATATATATGTGTGTATGTGTCTGTGTGTGATGTACCGATTCAGGCTTACATGTGCATGTTATATCATTCCTAAATATACGCACGGTATATACTACCTGATCAAACTCCACGTTTTATAAACTTTGAACTGAAAATTAAAAATAAACTTAAGCAGTTTGAAAACAACATTCAAGCTGCATATTTAATTTTTACATTATTTGTTTTAGTAAACTCACGCACTTCTCATTATGTCTGAGTCCAAAGCAAACCATACGAAATAAAGTTTCTTTCTATTTAAAACCGTTTTAAGTGATACGAAGCTATGTATTATGAATGTACTTTGTAATGCACTTAGGGTTGGAAACATATCGTTTTCATTATTAATCTCTATGTTTCGTACCGCAAATATTATTGTTTCAGGTGTGTCTTGTCATTTAATTTATTACCTTGTGATATTAACCTAACGTGCCAATTTCTACAAACTGATTTCTTCGGCTGTGTGTGTTAATAACTTTTTTATGCAAAATGACACCAATAGACGATATATTATACGAAACCCTTATAAAGCAGTTAAGGTATATATATATAACAGGATCGGATATTTTGTTACGAACATTTAGTTACTGGGACAATTTGTGATGGGTACATTCGTGTTTCATCATTTTTATGACATATCAGTTTTCTTACGAATACTCGTTTTGTGACAGGTAGGTTTTAGATATAGATTTGATTGGTGAAAATAATAAAAAAATGATAATGGGTCATAAATTGTAGAATCATTTGGGAACCATTCAAAGTTTACATAAAGCTTGGGGGTGAGAGGGTGTCTGAGCCTGTATTACGATGTGTTACAGGGAAGGGTCGTCATGAACAGTGTTACATAAAACATAACTTACGATTTAGGTCTACAAAAACATTTATTGTAATTTAACATACTTTGATTTGAATTCAAGACACCTTTAATAACTTGAACATTTGTAAACATAATATATGTATCATAGTGATGAATCTAGTAACAAAATTCACCAATCACAAAACCAACTTGTAACGAAACCTTCCGTAACGATGTGACGATAACTTGGATGTCATTACGAAATATTTTTCGTAACAGAAAGTCCATGTCAAAATTGTCCGTAACCAAATGTCCCAGACTCTATATAACATCTGTACCACATATTTGCATCCTTAGACGAAATTAATCAACTGAACTGTGAGATATGAAATATAAGTTGTGAATACCTTTGATATTAAATAGCTAACTTTCTCTTCCAAACTTCAGATAGAAGTTAATAACACATAAATATATTAATATGAGGTACACATGTCATATATCTATTGTCAAGCTCCATACTGAATATCATTTGACCAATAATGTAAATGTAAGTTAAAAACATAATTTTTGAAATCCAGAAGGAAACGATAATAATGTGAAAATCGAGTTTTAGCTACTACGTGATGTTTGTTTCACAGAAAGCTATAACGGCCAACAGCACTGAGTTTATTATTTGCAGGTTCATAAAGACGTTTTGTCTTTTCTTATCATAAAGTGATGCTTTTGGTGGAACTAGCACCAGTCTGGATAGTAGAAACTACAGACGTACTAGAAGCAGCCGTCAGAACATTCGCGGATATAGGAGTTTGCGAGACGGACGAGATTAAACGAGACCCGGGTAAAGAGTGGTTGAACACCGGCAGCGAAGCACTTGACCCTGATTTCTGTGTATTTAAGTCACTGGCTGAAAATGCAGCAGCTGCTGTACGTAGAAGGTTAAGAGATGCTGACGAAGATGAAGTTTCCAAGAGACCAGTAGACGAGACTAGAGACGAGTTTGATGGAGATGGTGAGGTCGCAATGGTTAGAGGTGCAGCTGGTGGACCATTGCTAGAGTTTAGAGGGTATGCATCTTTCTCAAAGGAGCTTATGCACCACGTGGACTTAGGGTAAGGGGTTAAGTAATCAAAACGAGTTGTTCTTTGGAGGGGATTTAATTTACCTGACACCAAGGGGGAAGGAGAGCTGGATGTTGCTGTATCCACTATGGACCAGATTTTAGGTTTAATAGGATTAGTCGAAGTTTCGGTAGTTGGACTGTGGTTGTCAGTGGACCGACTTGCTGACGGAAAATGTCCCGGCGAGAAAGAAGAACACAACGATTCGGGAACACCAGGTGAAGAGCTGATTGCGTTCTTGGTTTCTGGAAGTTTTGTATTGCTGGTAGCCAATTCATTATCAAAAGAAACTCGATCATGTTCGACATCTAATTGATCGATATTTCCTGAATCTTCTGAGCCTGTAAGAGACGACAGAAGTGATTACATGTTACATATATTATCCTTAGGGTGATGCCTCTAATATGTTGTTAATAAAACTTTGTAGAGAATTTCTTTCTCAGATTAAGCCGCTTGTTTTCATTCTGTATCTTAACAGTAATATTACGAATACTATAACACACATCTCTAAGAAGAACTATCATACGCGGTATATGCAAAATGTGTATATATATATACTCTAAAAACGTCCTGAAAATGGAGCTTTATAGGCTTTTTGTATTCTGTTATGGTACGTAGAAAAAAATAAGGAATTTGCATGTTTACGGCTTAAGTGTGACACAGAGTTTTTAAACTTTGCGAATTTGGAGTTTTCAAGTTATCTGCTATTGAAAGAGTTTCCTAATAAAATAGCCATAAGTTATTAAAATAAAAGTGTGAAGAATTGGGATTTATGCCTGCAAACTTCGATTACACTGATGATTTGTTATATAACTAAGAAAAATGTTACACAAGAGTTTGTCTTATCTGTATACATATGTATATAACGTCGCGTGCAAATAGCTGTTTGCTTATATTTTAGACAAAATATATTATTCTACAATTAAGGTATATAATTTAGAATGTGTCCTCTCACCCCATTCTTGTGTTGACAAGAGGCTTCCCGATTTGAGCCTTTAGCACATAAAGCAGAATCGATTAATTTTGAAGCTGATTATCACCTACTGCCTCTTAACCGCAAATTATCATTTCACGCCTGGTTAAAGCGCTAACCCTGCTTTTCATCCATCTATACACACTCCCACACGTGCACTCTGCGTTAACACGACTAGACGCCTCATTTTTTTTTTTCAACTGCGCATGAACTCGCCAAAGAGAACAAAGTAAAATCCAGACATAATCTTCTTTTAAAAGAGTGGGCTCTACTCTCGTTTATTTATTTTTAAAGCTAATTTTGATTTTTTTTTCAAGATATGTACTCCATTTAAATAGCTGAGCGTATAACTGATTGAACAAAGAAACGTAGAATGTGGTTTGATAGTATATATATACATGTATTTACATATAAAATATAAGAAAGATATAAAAAGGAACACATTTTCGTTCTCTAGTTTTCAGTTGATTCGAGACGATGCTTAGTGTTTTCATCCATGGTTAAGCTTAAGAGTTAGATTACTATGTTTATTGCTGTACTTTTGCACAAAATGTGTTATACTACGAAGAAAAGTAAGTGTTATTCTACATCAAAACGCATGTTACTTTGTAGGTTTTTGTGTTTTTTATTATCCTTGTAAATCGAACAAGAACTTTCCGAATGCAAAAATGCGGACTTACAACGCTAGAAACCGGGTTTCGATACCGTGGTGGGCAGAGCACAGATAGCCCTTGTGTAGCTTTGTGCATAATTAAAAAACAAACAAACAAACCGAATGCAAAATATTTTGGAAAGTAAATAAAAGTGATATAATTGACTGAACTAGTAAGCATCAATATATACAACAAAGGAGCATCCAGTATCAAAATGAACCAAGGAATAAAAAGCATTTGTATATATATATATGTACAAATAGATTGGCATAAGGAACGTTGCTTAATTAATTAGGGAAAATGTTCCTACATTGCAGAGTGCATGATAATCTATGCGGCATACAGTAATATACCTAAAATAAGTATGTTGCTTTATTTGTACACTACAATATCACCTCATGCACACAACGGACTAAGCGGCCAAATCAGGGATCCCACAGCCCAGACACAATCGTTGCTGTTCTTTTCTGTGGAACAGAAGGAAGAAAACCAGTCGGAAACACCTCCCGCCAAAAGCGACTACTTTTGTCCAAATGAGTGAACTGACTGTTACTCTTGCAACGCACCCGCAGCTGAAAGTACGAAGGGTGCTTAAAAACTACCACGTCTCGAACACGAATCCTTTGAATCCCAGTTCGTTATTCTAATCTTCTAACCATGCTTACTCAATATTCAGTAAATCAGCAAAACAACAGTAACTAGCATCAATTCGTGAACTAAATTTGGTAAAAAAAAAGAAACTATGATTATTTGGAGGTGAATCCATGCATTTGTCCTAAGGGATTCTATAATATTTTCCCTCTGGAATCTCTAACATATAGTTTGGTTTGAATTTCAAAGCTACACGAGGGCTATCTGCGCTAGCCATCCCTAATTTAGCAGTGAAAGACTAGAGGAAAGGAAGCTAGTCATCATCACCCACCCCAACTCTTAGGCTACTCTTTTACCAACGAATAGTGGGATTGACCGTCACATTATAATGCCGCCACGGTTGAAAGGGCGAGTATGTTGGGGATTCGAGACCGCTACCCTCAGATTGCGAGTCAAGCGCCCTAACCACCTAGCTATGCCGAGTCTTCTAATTAGCCTACTGAAGTGATCATATGTTTACACTTAATCTTACAATACAAACTTTATCACTTAAGGTAATGTTAACTTGAGGGGGAAAATGTATTAACCTATTTTGAACAATAAAGTCTTTATATTTTGAAAGTTAATATTTATAAGTATTTACAAGATATGTGTAGAATATTTCTAAGAATCAGAATTTCAGTATATATAATACCTTCCAATCAGCCTAGAAATTAATTTTTACTCTAAATCTCTAATTATATAGAATAATTGTTTAATAATGGTAAGATCTAATGAGGCATTGACTTAAGGTAACCGTGTATATTGTTATAAAAATTATCAGATAAGCTAGAAGAAAGTAAGATATATATATATATGCATATTAAAGTTCCTAACATCTTAGTTTTTAGACGAAAAGAATTAATAACAATATCCAATAATACCACTTCTATTCAGCACATACCTTCTAAACGAGATATAACAACGTTTGGCTTCTCTTCCCAACTCTCCAATGTTCTACTGACGTTGCTCTCTTCATCATCACTGTCGTTTCGTCTTCTTGATGTGTCTGTTCTATTTTCTCCTTTGCTTCTGTTAGCTTCGTCATCCCCGTCATCGTCGATGTCATCGTCTTCACACCGATTACGTGGTGACCATGTCATTTTGTTTTCCTTTTTCAGACGACGTCTGGCGTTTGCAAACCACGTGGACACTTGAGTCAGTGTCATCTTGGTAATTATCGCAAGCATAATTTTCTCCCCTTTAGTCGGATAAGGATTTTTACGATGATCGTTCAACCAAGCCTTCAGAGTGCTCGTTGTTTCTCTGGTAGCATTTTTTCGTCTAGCTCCATTTAAATCCATTCCATATCTAAAATAATAACACCAGGAACTTTAGACAGTTCGTTACAGTTAAATTCAGTATACGTATACATAACACTTTATAATTCACTAACGTAAACAAGAGGGAATCCTCAATAGCCGCGACACTTTAAATTATTTTAGGCAGGATTAGAGTAAATTAATTTATGAGACCGTTATTTTCCTTTTTATTAACTATATTTTTGTGCACCAGCTATACCAAGCGTGAGGCGCGCGTATACCGGATTCGATTTTATTACTCGTTAGGATCTCTACCAGCCTGCCCTCACATTGAAATTATTTTAGGCACGATAGAGTAAATTAATCTATGAGACCTTGGGCATGGCAAAATAATCACCCGAAAGAGTTTGACCTCCTTAGTCCAAAACTTTAACTAGATCTCAAATCGGTCAAGAGATGACGGAGCTATGAGCTAAAAGTTTGTACCTGAAAAAAAACGAAAAAAAAAACACAACTCAGAGCCATTTTATGAGCTGCTAAGACGCGGCTAAAAATAAATCACATTTTTGTAATAAAATATTAGCAGAAAGACAAAGTAAATAGTTTGACACTGCCATGCGTTCTATTCAGTCTTGTATAATCTTCTGACGCATAAAAGTATCGAAACTAGCTTCCTAGTCTATGTGCTGATATTTTGTTTCAATACTCAAAAGTGTAGCTTATTTCTTGCGTTAATTTAATTAACACACACGATATTGTGTATTTCACTACTACTTATAATTCATATATGTTGATATATAAATATATGTTATCCTCTTGATATATCATTTTACAAATATGTTAAAACTGTTCAATTCGTAGTGTTACTTTCATATTAAATTTCAAAAGCAGAAATTTTACTAATTATACTTACATTCTAAAGAAACTCTGAAATATTTGTAAAACTTAATTACTTAAAAGATAAAGAGACAGACAAACATACTTGACCAGATGTGATTAAGGCTTGTTTTTTTGTACTAGAGGGAAGCCAGTTAGTCAACGCTATCCGTCGCCAACTCTTGGGCTACTTAAATCAAATAGTGGGATTTGACCTTCACACTTATAGTGTACCTACAATCACAATGTGCAGGGTGTGATTTTTTCTTTTTCTTTTCTTTTTTTTTTTGCAGTAAAAGGGTATGGAATCTCAGATCCACAGTTCGTCACGCGAACCACCTGGCCGCGCTCGGATCGAGATTCAGGGAGACCACTATATGTATAATGGAATTTAAAGCAAACAAACTATTCATTTAATACCGTAAACCTCAGAAAAATTAATGACTTACTCAGTAATCGACCTTTAATGGATGAGAGTTTTCACGAACAAAGATAAAAAAGTCTGATTCTGTTAGGTACAGATAAAAATTATTAATCTGTTATCTAAACTCAAAATGATAGAAGTTTTTCCATCCTTATTATCTCCATGCTAAGTTGTAATGCCCCGGGATGTCGGACAACATTTACTTATGACACAACCTTTAACACCAGTTCTAACTAATTTAAACAAAGGTCATTACGTCTTTTCACGAGTCATTTAGGAAATCAATTTTCTTGTAAAAGAACAAACATATCTTAATGTACTTGTCTAGATATACACGCACTTAAGCAATAAATAAACGCATGTAGAATATCTACAGATACAGTTTATTCCCAGAAAGTCAAAAGTATCGCTACACCATGGATGCAGTAGTATTACTTCAAATTGGTCTCGAAATCTCGTTCATTTATGCTAAACTAGCAGTTTATTAGACTTTAAGGCTAATACTTCTTTTTCGGGAAATTCAGTCCTAAGATTCTGATCAATCATTGTTTATAGTTTATATGCCACGTTTTTAAAGCATGAAAGAATGGAACTCTTCATTAGGTTTTCTCTTGTTGTTCCCCTATATGTGGGCCCTCCAGTGGCACAGTGGTAAGTCTAGGGACTTGTAACGCTAGAAATCTGGTTTTAGTATCCGTGGTGTGCAGACCACGGATAACCCATTTTGTGGCTTTGGGCTTAATTGCAAGCAAACAAGCGAACCAAAATATGCTGGACCATTTCCATATGTGGGTTTGTTTGTAGCTAAGCACAAAACTACACAATGGGCTATCTGTGTTGTGCCCATCACGAGTAACGAATCCCGATTTTTAACGTTATAAGCCTTCAGACTTGCTGTTGAGCCATCAGGAGTATATCACTTCGTAATTTCTTCATATTTTGTAACAAATTATTCTAAAGATGCATTTTTCTAACATAACTCTTTATTAACAAGTTAGTATAATAATCAATCTTCGGGCGAATTAAACACTGAATTCAAATAACACATATATATATATATATTAACAATCAGTATAAGGCGACTTTTACTTGTTCATAATAGTTCCAAGCTCTGGAGACACATCATTTTTACATGATCGAAATTTTCACGTTTTTGCTGAGTTTAAATGTTTTGTATATGTAAAACAGGATGATAGCTTAAAGGACGTGAAAAAGTAATCTGACACTGGCGAATTGGAAACCTGAGAACATGGCCAAATTCTCATTTCTACATGTTTACATATCACATGACCAATTTCATCATTTAACGTCCTTGTAGACCAGGCCTTATCAAAACCAGATTGTTTTATAGGCCGACATTTTTGTGGACATGTGTAGGACACATGTCCTAGTTGATAAAACACGGACCTCTTTATCAACGTCTGAGATTGCTGTAAGACTTTCTAAATGTTAAAACAAGTTTAGATTACTCGCACAGAGCTATTTGGCAGAAATACCCTATTTCAAGGATACTGATGCAGTATACAAAGCGTGAAATTAAACATACACAACAATATTAGTATCGTCTATGTCCATACATTATAAGATATCCATGTATGATTGGAATAACCAATTGAGAATATATATAGTGACTCAGAAGAAACTTGTATCCGAAAAAATTTGGCTTCAGTCCATTGGTTATGTAAAACATAATTATATTTCCAGGCTCAATATAAAAACTTGATCCAAGTGAATATATCATTTTGCCTGTTGCAAGATTTAGAGAATCCCTTGTTTTGGTGGTATTATTTCTAACGTAAGTTTTTTATGACTGTATGGTTTTATGAGTGAAACTTAGAGATTGCAAAATAACTGATGTATATTCTTTTTTTTTATGGATGAAACAAAACAAAGAAGAAGAATATTCTACTTGTTAATTGTTTGGAATTAAGCACAAAATACACAATGGGCTATCTGTGCTCTGCCCACCACTGGTATTGAAACCAGGTTTTTAGCGTTGTAAGTTCGCAGACATACCGCTGTGCCACTGGGGGGAGGAGCTTATGTGTTGATAATACTTTAGATATATATTGCAATAAATAAAACAAAAATGTTTCTGCTTAATACGGAATAATGATTACTTTAAGTTTCCATTCAGTTAGTTTCTTTTATTTTTAAATTATAGCTTATTTTGAAATAATAAAATTCTCTGGCAATTACCAAGCAAAACTGTCACAATTCTCGCGTGTTACAAGGGTAGGCACGGGTTTCGATATTAATATTTCTATTGCTAGTGATGCTGTTTGGACGATTAAAATAATCGGGTGGTTTCAAAGGAGAAATCATTAAATGACTTAGACGGTAGCCAAAATGTTAATTTATACAAATAATGGTATGATGTATTGAGAATTATGGTATAGCGTGTGTACTATAAGAAGAAAAAATAATATACAATTGTATCTGATTTAAATAAATAACACTTCGTTCTGGTGTCTCTCTTGTACCAACAGCTCAAACAAAAGGTTTAAAACGAGAAACAACATGTTACGTTTATCTAAAATGCCTTGAGTTTCAGGTATATGTAAAAAAAAACTTTGTATTCTCTTTCTTACAGTGAAGTTTCTCTCTTCTTCTAAACGGCCCCCCAGTGGCACAGCGGTATGTCTGCGGACTTACAACGCTAGAAACCGGGTTTCGATACCCGTGGTGGGCAGAGCACAGATAGCCCTTGTGTAGCTTTGTGCATAATTACAAACAAACAATCTTCTAAACGAACTTGTTTGACAAACTTTGTAAAATATACGTACGAAGGTTGTGAAATTTGTAATCATATTACATAGGGTAAAGTAACAATAATATCTATGGTCATATGTGCAAAGAAACATAAGTTTATTTAACTTACCCGTTAGGAAATGGGTAGTTCCCTAAAGTAGCCGAATCATAAGGATAATACATTGACCCAGCATAAGAAAGACTTCTCCAGGCTTCCAAATTTTCTTTGATGTCGAAACCGTTGGTCTAAAAGATAAGAAAAGCAAAATGTATAATGCCAGTTATGCAGTACAACATAATCAAGTTGTAACGTTCTTGTTTGATTCATACTTGTTAAATATTAACTCTAAAACTACCGACTTGTTGTAGTGGGGTCGACTTATTGCATTGCCTATCATAACAATAAGTGTAAAGAACTGACCAAACAAAGTATATTAAATCACTTATATTTTATGTCAGAGACATAGGAAACTCTATAACAGTAATTAATGGGGTTAATTTTGAAAATGATGGTATGTTTTTTTTTGTATGTGTGTATGTGACTCATGTGAATCAAAAACAGGTGAGGTCCTCCTGGACCCATTAGTAATTCTAAAGTTAAAAGTTCAGGTTCCTGAGAACATGCAAAAACGATATGATCAAAGTGTTATCTTCTATAGTAGTAGTAGTTTACATTTTAATTAAACATTTACTTTATTTAAAAAAAAATCATTGATATTACGTTATTTCTTCAGAATGAATCACGATAACAAAGAATGATAAAATTATGACTTAGAAATGACAGTAATGTGTTATTACTTACCTAATCTAAATAAACAAAACAAAGATATACAGTTTATAAATACATTTTCTACATTTAATTGTAATTTTTACTATGTGTTTGTGCTTACATAATGGTACACATTTTAAGTTAAACTGATATTAAAATAATATGTATATTTTTTTTAAGCTGTAGAATTTCTATTATGTCACAACCTGAACCATTAAATCTGCCAATATCTTCAGATTATCGATAAGCCCTTCCACATGATAAAAGTATGAAAGTGAGTAAGAGACCAAGCATGATACAATGGGTTAAACAAGGAAATATATATAATTATTTTATGTATGTTATATCACGGAGTAAAATGAATGATTACGACATTTTTGGGATTAGGATACTAAATTCCAATTTTATTTCCTTATTTTGAGAAGATATTGACATATTCATTCTGTAAGCTTTATTAAAGATGTTCCTACACGGTACTTGACTATAATGGAGTTGTTTTAGATAAAGGCATTATATCATTGCTTTTCTGTTTCATCCAAAGCAATTTCTTACCACAAATAGCTGCAGACAGTGAATTTGTTTGTTTTGAATTTCGCGCAAAGCTACACGAGGGCTATCTGCGCTAGCTGTCCCTAATTTAGCAGTTTAAGACTAGAGGGAAGGCAGCTAGTCATCACCTCCTACGCCAACTCTTGGGCTACTCTTTTACCAACGAATAGTGGGATTAACCGTCACATTATAACGCCCCCACGACTGAAAGGACGAACATGTTTGTTGGGACGGGAATTCGAACCCGCGACACTCAGATTGTGAGTCGAGCGCCCTAACCACCTGGCCATGCCGGGCCGTTGCTCTTGTTATACGTGTGTGCGAATGGAATCTGTTCATAAAGCGGTTTTCTTTTCGCTGATAACTCTTTCATATTGTATCTTTTACTTACTGAATATTAGTGCTATAACAAACTTAATTGAGCGTTGTTCTACTGGGAATTGTAGAATATAAATAAGAAGATATTTACGTTTCTCCCTCTCCGTGTCCGTGTGTCTGTCTGTTTCCGCACGCCTATCTCGAAAGCTAATATACCGATGTACATGAAAATTTTACACAAGATTGGAAGTCAGCATGGGACAGTTCTCCCCAAATTTGGATTCGGATTCTGGGTCACTTTGTATCATTTTTTATAATGGAGAGGTAGAGTATTTTCGCGGTTTATAATTCAGTAAACTGTGATCGGATTTGTACCAAATTTCATGGGCACATTAAGATTGAGAGTCCTCATCACGTTACAAAAAATGATCCGGATCGTTAATCATTCCGGATCTGAGAAGGATTTTCTAAGGTGAAATTTGACGTCATCCAATATAAACGCACGCAATCTCGAAACGAAACGACGGAGCCTAAGTATGTAATCTCTCTGGAGAATATAAATAAGATATTTACTGGTACGCAAGTCGAGCGTCCTAACCACGTCAGACTTTACTCAGTGTAAATCGGTTATCATTCTTAGGTGAATTAGGAGCTAAGTTGAATGTGGTTAGGGCGCTCGACTGACAATCTGAGTTCGAATCCCCGTCACTCCGAACATGTGGGGGGCGTTATATTGGGAAGGTCAATCCCACGGTGGTGATGTCTAGCTGTTTTCCCTCTTATTCTGGGTCCGGCATGGCCAGGTGGTTCGGGCGCTTGACTTGCAAGCTGAGAGTTGCGGGTTCAAATCACCGTCCCACCATACATGCTCGCCCTTTCAGCCGTGGGGGCGTTATAATGTGACGGCAAACCCCACTATTTGTTGGTAAAAGAGTAGCCCAAGCGTTGGCGGTGGGTGGTGATGACTAGCTGCCTTCCCTCTAGTCTTTCTCTGATAAATTAGGAACGGCTAGCGCAGATAGTCCTCGTGTAGCTTTGCGTGAAATTCCAAACAAACCAAACTGTTCAATTAATTGTTGGATTTCGCGCAACGCTATCCGGGGGATGTCTGCGCCAGCCATTCCTAATTTCCAAATGATAGACTTGAGAGAAGGCAGCTAGTCAACATCATCCACCGCCATCACTTGTCGAACCAAATAGAAGGATTTGACAGTCGCTCTTATAACTCATTGACGGCCCCAAAATACGGAGCGCGAATTTTCTCGAGGTAGAAAGATGCGAACCACAAAACCTAAGCTTCACAATCCAGCACGCTGACCATTACATGGGCTAGGCTCGGCTCTCATTGGACAATAGACGTATAGGCTTGAGTTTACTCCACTGTGGTACATAAGCGTTGTTCTACTGGGAACTCTAGAATATAAATAAGATATTTACTGGTACGTAAGCGTTGTTCTATGGGAACTCTAGAATATAAATAAGATATTTACTGGTACGTAAGCGTTGTTCTACTGGGAACTCACGCTGAATATAAATTCAGGTTTACAGCACATGAATAAAATGACGCAATGTGAGTAATTTATGAGATATCGCCTACTGTTTGACCAAAAGCAGAATTTTGGCTTCTTTTTTTTTTCACTCCAACGTTTTTGGATGGATTTCTCGTATTTTTGTACGTTACTTTAACCCAAGACACGTACAATGTAACCATTTACTGTTTAAATTAAACTACACTTTTAAAGAGAAGCAACTCTTACAGGAAATATATATTTAGATCAGGATATCGGATTGGAAAGCGTGTTACCTTTAAGGATGACAACGTGTGAGAATAAACAGGAAGCAGTGGTAACACCGGATGTCACTCTTTTCTGAGCTGAGTTACGCGAAATGAATTTTGGAAACGATAGTAATGAGATGAAGAGAGGAGGGTGTATATTTAATCATCCGAAAGGGGGCCGAAGACCGTCTGGAGGGGTTACCTCTTTTAACCGCTCACATCACTATAAAATAGTGTGTTGTCTGTCAGCCTGTCAGTAGACATTAAAATGATGTCACATACGGGACGCTTAACGTTGCAATTTGTACTGTCGTGACGTCAGTAAAACGTACGCATGCCATGAATTACGAGAAGAATTATGCACTTTTTAAGGGCTACAACACAGCACGACGTATGAACTTCAAAATCAAGAAATTAATAATATTTGTTGCTTTTAATTTTGGTTTTATTTACTCTGGAAACAGAACGCTTTCGGGGGCCCTGCGGAAGTACGTTTAATAAATATATATGTATTAAACGATGTTTTTTCTCATTCACCGCTGATGTTTGAAGAATAAATATTTATTTATAACTAAAGAAGTGTGTAACTGCTTCAGCTAAGTCGAAACAGATTGAATTTATATGTTTATGTCGCTAGGACTAGGATATATTATAAAATTTACGAGATCTTTAGGCACTCGCACAGTTCAATGTTCGTTACTGGACTTGTTCCTCAAAATGTTTTATAATTGATTTTTTGAAACGGCGAATGATGACGAAACACACATTATTTCTAAAGCAGATTTTACATTTTTGACAATCACACTTTACAACAGTTTGTCCACTGTATTTCTTCAGATTTACATCACAAAGAAAATAAATACTGGCATTTTTTTTTCATAGCTGGACAAAGATTAGGGATAGTGATAATTTTGGAAATTTTTTGGAAGACTTCACTTAGGGCAAACTTGGTGGATAAAACTTTATATACCTATTCTAGAGTTGTATAATATTCTTAATTCTGGAGAAAAAGAAAAGAAGAGTAACAAGCACACATATTTTATGCATAACGAGTACTGTATGTAAACAGAAAAAAAAACTACAGTAGTTTTAATTAATTATACTTCTCATACGACGTTAGCATTAGGCTTACTATATTTTTAACACTGCCT
>NW_013665670.1:796585-816168 GCF_000517525.1 Limulus polyphemus | reverse complement strand
AGATAGCCCATCGTGTAGCTTTGTGCTTAATTACAAACAAACTTCAATAAGCTCAACACTTACCAGTCTATTCTCAAGAAAAAATAAAAGTATAAAATAATTATTCCCCAATTGGAATGATTTCAGTACCTTTCCTCTGAGCCCTTTCCAGTAAAACAATATCATTTCTTAGATAAGAAGACCAAAACTATACGCAGTATTCCAAATAAGGCCTAACTAGTGATTTGTATTGAGATATAATTACCTCTTTTGAGTTTAATCAATATGTCTACAAACAGCCTAAAATTCTGATAGTTTTACTTCTGGACACTAATTCGATGACTGGAGTGAAATATCTACCACTATGTTAAGATCCTTTTCTTCAGCCACGCTATTAAGTTGGTTCTTATCTACATTAAACGTGTCTTCCGGTTTATGCTTACCCAAATACATCATTATTTTAGGCTTACAAAAATTAAAGGTTATTTGCCTAACATTTATCAACTTACCAATTTATAAAAGGCATTCTGAATTAGCTCAATACCTTTAGTAGAGCTAAAAATACTCAAGAGTTTATTGTCATTAGCAGACTTTACTAATTTACTGACTATGTTCATATCATTATCATTAATGTACATAAGTAAAAATAAAGATCCAACTATTGACCTCTGAGGTACTTCATTAATAATAAGGATTCAGTTTGACTGAACCCCATTAATAACAACATTTTTCCCCATTCCAACCACCCTATAATCCAATTAACTAGTCTTTTCCAAACCCATACCGATATGATTTTCTTAACTAATCTTTCGTGTGGTACCTTCTCCAAAGTGCTTTAAAAATCAACGTACACCAAGCATAACAACGTGAATGTATGCGACGTAATCCTTGGTGTATGCTTTATTTAACCACTTTAGGCTTGTTAAATGTATAATTTTCGCCCCTTGATTACTACTGTCTCATATTTTAGTGCACTTATCCAGTTTTAGACGCACGAGAACCCTACGCCTGAACGTGGTAAGTGTTCTCACCTTTCTTACTGCATTTCTGCACTTACTGGCCAATTAATGTTATTTTTATACATATGAGAACTTTGGTTGTGCACTTTCAGCCTTGTTAAATTTGTGTGTTTTGGCCCGAATTATGTATATCTCAACCGTACAATCCATATAGCATGAAAAAAAAAGAACGTGATAAAATGTGAAACTCAGTTTAATTTTGTTGTTCGTATACTTGACATTTTCTTATCTTTTTTTTGTGTGCTTGTTTCTGGTCGTAGGTCCATTTAAAACAGTTCTTAGATGCGACGAAATGTGTCTCTAGTGCATAAGATAAAGCGTCATTTTCTTGAAATTTCAGTTATTTTACTGTACTTTCATCCAGTATTGGGTAAATGAATATACTAGGGTAAATATAGTTAGCATATTTCGTACACGTGAGCGAGCTCAACGCTTCTACTCTGAAACAAATTCAAAGTAATAGCGCGATAGTGACTGGCTTTAACTGTTATCGAGGGGAGAGTGAACGTGTGATTGAATAACCTGAACAAACACATGTGACCCGGGCAAAGAGTAGAGTTTGTCAATCTACCGCTGCTGCCCTTGTAATCCCCAACTAGTTTATCCAAGCAATTTAGTCATGGAAAGCGTTTAGGGAGCGAAGCTGTCAACTGTTGACGCAAAATTATCGCTTTGTTTCCGCTGCAGATAGCCAAGATGGACTGTCATGAGAACTATTTTTATTTATAACCTATGGATGTGGTAAATCTTTCGTGAAAATATATATATGCATGATATTCTTATATATAAATATGCGTGTTAATAAAAAAGTAGCTGGTAGAAAGTTCAAATTATTTTTTAGGTAAGCTCATATGATTTCTAGAGAACTTGCCATAATTTTGCTTTTGAAATATTAGAACAATTTTTGTTGTCGAAAAAAGTTCACGTTTGTCATCTTGGTTCTAATGGTTTCCTGTTCTTACCTACTTATTTTTTTTTCCAGTTGTTAAACAACGTATTCTTGTACAAACGTTTCGCAAGTATTTTGCACTGATCAGAATTAAGCATTTATAGTTGAGCAGTAGTAAGCAACATAGCGATAATATTTAGAAAAGGCTAAGCAAGAGAACTATGTACACATTTTCTTACTACACATACTTCTTCCATTTCGATTTTTTTTTTTTCATTATCCCAACATTTTAGTGATTTTTGTCAGTTAAACGGAATATAGAATATCTAATATTGATAAAGTTCACTAGTTATGAAACATGTTCATTACAAACCATCAAGCTGTTGAAGATGATACTGGTGTTTTTGATTAATAAATAAGCACCAATTTTCTCCTTAGATGTTCTATTTAGATACAACTAAATATGCCTTTTTGTTGGGAAAACTTTTACACAGTTATATACTGTCGTATTTTTCACGGCTACATTTTTTATGGTCTCAGATAGTAATTTATAACTACGGTAATACATCATTATGTAAAAGTTACTATTCTTAATGCAGTTAAACGCAGTAATGTTTATGCCCTGATACCGTCAATAGTCAAAAATAGTAAAACAGCGTTGGGCCAAGGTAACAAGTTTTACTTTGGAGTGGCTTGAAAATGCTGTACAATTTCGAACGTTCGGGTAATAATTTTCAACTAGATTAGCCATGATTTTGTCATTGCGAAATTTGACTAACAAAAATTGAAAGTATTTATATTATCTGAAGTATTTTAATTTATTAAATAAGAACAGATAATGAGTCATACATATAAACTGATAGGATTGCTAAGCAGATCGTCTTACTTAATCAAATGTATTGCCGTATCTGAACTCTTCTAAAGCGAATATCAGATTTGGCGTATAAAAGGGTGCATATAGAAACCTACTGAACTCGAATTAGGTATTAAAAAACTCTGGCTGATTTCAGTAGTTGTATGTTCTGGTGTTTGTATAATGCTTATAAAAACCAGAGGAAATTATTGTGTAAAACAATCCACGAAAAATTTCAATCTATAAAGAAGATTATTTTAAACGAAAAATTCAACTAATGACAACTTGGGTTACTTCTTCCAATTCAGTTAAATAGTTGAAACATTCCAAAATAGTTTTCAGTAAAACAGTATTATAAACATAACCGAACAATAAGTACGTTTAATAGAATGGTGTACTATTAACAGATAGTAAAAGATTAGTATAAATGAGATAGCAAAAAAATTCCTGTCTATATACGCTGTTCGAAACTGAACATCTGCGGTGTTTAGAAGTATAAATCATTAAATGTTTAAATAGAAACACTCCATTTGTTTATTCCAGTCGTTTCGTTTTCATGCGTCGAAAGAATTTGCTTGTTTCTGTCCATGTGATTATTTATTAGATCCTGATTGAACAATCAGTAGTTGCAGGTGTTTTTATTTTAAACGCTTCTTGTATGACTGTTCATTTCTGATTTGAATATTTTGTATTTAATGTGTGGTGTAAGTTGATGTTTGTATTCATGTATGGGAACATTGTTTTATTTTATTTTTTTCAAATGAGAAGGAAAATGATGGCTAATATAAGCCAAAAAAGTAAACTTGAAAAACAGTCAGTACATCTTAGGGTAGTTATTATAAAATCATAGTGTGTCATCACCGTTATCAGAAAACAAAATTGTTCTATCAATATTTCTAGTAATAACTTTAAAGACTAAGATGAACTACAAACATGTTTAATTATAACTTAATTCTCACATTCTTTGATAGATTGTTTAGGCAGAGTATTCTTGATGAAACTTCGTTGAAAGAACGGCAACTGCCTGAAGACGAAAGGTGGAAGACTTTAGAAACGTCGTCCTCCGCACCTATGTTTCTACAATGGCAGTTGCCGTCCATTCAACTAGGTTTCATAATATTCACAATGTTGAAATCTGTGGCGTAGTACCGGATGACAACTTTATATAGCCTGGCATGACTTGGAGGCTAGGGGTCTCAACTCGCAATCTGTGAGTCGCGGGTTCGAATCCCCGTCACCGAACATCCTCGCCCTTTCAGTCGTGAGGACGTTATATCCTGACCATCAGTTCCACTATTCGTCGGTAAAAGACTAGACCAAGAGTTGGTGGTAGGTGGTGTTAACTAGCTGCCTTTCCTCTTGTCTATCACTGCTACATTAGGGGCGACTACTGCAAATAATCCTCGAGTAGCTTTGCGCGAAATTCAAAACACCTAAAAAAAAACCAGCTTTATAGGCTTTACAGTGGCGGCAAATGTTTGTGACCATAAAAATGTATATGTGCTTATGTATGTGTTATAAATATTCATTATTCACTAACAGGTGTAAATAACAAAATGTGAGCATAGAATCGTGATTAAACACCACACGTTAAATATTTTACTTTCTTTTATTTACTAACATGGTGAGGTCCACGGATTTTATAAGAACATACTAAACAACAGAGGGAAATGTTGATTTTTAGGTGTTAAATGAAAATGAGACAAAGAAATATTAAATTTTTATTTACCTATTTATTTTTACAGTGTACCACATTTTAAAGTGTAATGAACACATTATACCTTATAATATTAGTGGTGAAATATACAGTATATTTTACTGTATAATGGGTATCTTAATATTTATAATGAATAACTAGTAACTGGGTTGCCAGTGTTTTATCGTAAAGTTTACAGTATATTTTGACAGTGTATATAACTAAGTATGTTGTATATTTTTGATATTTTGGGTAAGTTATGGAAATTATTCTGGGTATTGTCTTAGTTTTAATTTCAAACATTTACATAAAAAGTTAAACACGAAAATCTGCTACTATTATTTTGATATTCAAGTAGTAACTATATGCGACTGGTTTCAAGTTAAAGTAGTTGTGAGACATGTTTTTGTTTCAAGTATTCGCGTAATGCTATACAACAGCTATCTAAACTAGCCGTCCTTAATTTTGAGCTAATATAGACTGAAAGGAAGGCAGCTAGTCAATAGAATCGACTGCCCATTCTTGGGCTGTATTCTAATCCAATAAAGTGATTTGACCGTCGTGGTTGTAATGTCTCCACAGGCCCCAAGTGCGGGGATTTTGCGGCAACAGGGCGCGCAACATGGGTCCTCGGGTTCGCAGTCCGGCACGATAATTATGAAATCACGCCCGGACTATTATTAATTAATCACAGAGGTTTATCAATTTGAAATAAAAAATTAATTGTAAACAAATAAAATCAAAATTCAGTCATAATATATTATATAACATACAATATATCACTATTTTATGAAAAAAAAACACAATATTGAAACAACCACCAGAACACTCAGTAGCCTATATGTTTGACATGCGTGAAACATTTTGTTAACAGGATTAATGTAGTTATTCAAAAGCACCAAATAATTTTCAGCAGTTCAGCTGTTCTGCATTCTAATGACCTTATACAATTTCCTTTTAAAGACCTAGATTATGTAATGGAGTAGTAACGCATCAGAGAAGCCTCATAATTACATAAGAAATGGGAAGAATAGTGCCAAGTAATTAGAATAAAAATATTTCCCTCCTTATAAGCGTCCCATTAATAAGCAGCAAGTCAATTATTATTAATGTTCAAAATCATCTGTGTTTCCAAATTTTGTGAAATTTTTATTTATTGTGTTTTCTTTTCAGAAATGTTGTGTATGAAATTATACAAAAGATTATTTTGAGAAAATGATATAATAACAGTCAGGATCAAATGCTTTTTGTACTCTACAGTGACTCAGGTCTGAAGTAGACTATTTTGGCGAAAAATTGTATTAAATTAAAATAAGCTCTATTTAAATATTGTTTCTTTAAAATTTTACGTCATATGTCATTTGTTTATTGTAAAGTGCTCTCAATTGAATACAAAACAGTACATTTTTGTACAAACGTTTCACAAGTATTGATAAATACATTGATAAATGTATATACAACCGTATCATAATTTAAGTGCTAAAAAAATGCAATATAATTCAGGCTTCAGTTCTAACACGTGGTTATCAACAAATACCAGACAATATATACTTTTGTTGCTCATTTACCAAAAAATGACATATAAAGTTGGCGTCATCCTGTTTTGGCAATGTTTCATTGAAACATACCCTGCAGACATGTATATATATATTATTGAAAAAAAAAGGTGACATAATCTAATTTCAATCTGTGTATTGAAAATAACCACGTCGATTCAGAACTGCTTTTCAAGTTTTCATGCAAATTAATGTACTACACAAAACACTAGTGTAGCTAAGAGCTAGTGATAAGATTAATGGAGAATACGAATTTACAACAAACATAATATAATATTAAATATAGAATTATTCCACATCTGATCGTTTAGCGCTAAGGCGATTTGATTTTAACATTTTTTTTTTAAATAACTAAAACAAAACTAATAGGAGTTTAGATATAGCCGTACAAAAGATATAAAATAATGTGGATAGCTATTCATTCCTACGAAAAGTGATAAAACACACCCTTAACCTTACCACAAAAATATGTTCTTAGAATATTTTAACAAATATTTATATATATATATATATATATATATTAAGGCATTTCAGATAAAAAATATTGATGATACGACATTTTTTGATGTACAAAGTGCTAACTGAAATAATTTCATATTAGATGTACACAGTTTTGACATTACATTGTGCATTGGCGAAGATGAAAGTCGAAATATTGGTACAAAATACGGTTTAAACAACGAAAACTGGCGAAGCGTTAGAACCAGATAAGTCTACAATTTGTGATGTAATTCATGTTAACTACAGATAGTTTTTCTCCAGATTCCTCTTAACTTGTCACTTCGAATTCAAAACCAGAAACTTGTAAAAATAGTACTTGAGATTAATTTTTTGTCTCCCACAAGTTACTCCCTAAGAGGTCCTTCGTACAATACCAGAGACAAATGTTCCTGTGAAATATTACTTATATGTACAGTATAATACTTTAAGCGTATTAAAATATTGGTTTATTAAAGTATAACGTTCTTCCTGAAGTTGAAAATCGTATATTTCTTTACATAAAATATTTAGGGTAAGAAAGAAAAAATACAAGAAATATTGCAATCATCTGATTGTTAACGTTCCTAACAAACTGTTTGTTTGTTTGTAATTAAGCACAAAGCTACACAATGGGCTATCTGTGTTCTGCCCACCACGGGTATCGAAACTCAAATTCTAGCGTTGTAAGTCCGCAGACATACCGCTGTGCCACAGGAGAGGCTCCTAACAAAAGCGCCACGTTTTCTTTCAAGTGAACCTGCTTTTATTTTTACCCTGTGCTTTAATAAACACAGATTTTAACAATCCGAACTCGTTTTCCGTTGTAACTATCTTAACTCATGTAAGATAGAATCATAATAATTCTATGGTAAATTACAACAGTTCTTCTGTTAGTCAGTTATACTGTCCACAAATGTAAAAGAAAAAATACGCGCATCTGTTTTCATATATAGTTTATCTTAGAAAAGAAGTATAACCACCTCGGTTAACTAAAACTTTCGCATTTCAGAGTCAATGACCACATCATTTTCAACAGTTCAAAAACTTGTCTATATGAACAAGATCTGATATCAGATTCTATGGTAATAAGTGTAACTGTCTTCTACTTACATCTGTGTAAATTTGCCGTAGTTGTAAAATCACCGATTAAACAATAGACTGGGAAAGAAACATTTTTGATATAAAAGCTAATTCCTGACTTTTTTTAATCTGATAATTTCCAGAGAAAGTGGAAAACTATTTTCACAAGCAGAACATCAACAAGAAAAACTACAAAGTAAATGATTTCAATTATACCGCAATATATTTTTCTTTTACGCTTGTTGGTCTAAACTGTTGCAATATAAGCGAAACAGCTCAATTACACCTTTTGAAAAAAATTACTTGCAGTTATTCATTTCTCATTATATATATATATATATATAATTTAGAAAAGTTAAGACAATGCTTACCACTGTAACTTTTAAATTTTTAATATTTGGTTTTATTAGAATTATTACGTAAACATTATCATTATTTTAATTTTGTCATCTTATTATTACTTTTATTTTGTATAATTCCCTTATGACAGTAATTATTTTATTACCTAGTCTTTATTTAGTTCATTGTGACAGATGAGCGAAGCAGCTAAATTCATGCACAAATTTGGTTTAACTATAAAACAATATTACAAGACATACTAATAGATGGCGCTAAATATGGACTTTCAGTTTACATGAGACATTATTATATAACATAAAAAAGTATAGAAAAACAATAAATTTCCACAGTTAAACCGGTTAAAATATGAGCTTGTGTCAGAGTATTTGTTTACTTACTTGTTAGAAGTTACAGTCATCTTTTATAGGGGTTGACAACTAAAATGTTGAGTTTAAAAACAGATTATTTGTGAACATGTTAAGAACTTATTTGTGTCTCTTTGAATTTCGTGCGAAACTACTCTGCGATAGCCCTCCCTAATTTTTAAGTGATATATTAGAGAAAATGCAGCTAATCAAAACCACCCGCCACCAATTCTCGGGCTACTCTTTACACACGAATAGTGGGATTAACTGCCACATTATAACGCCCCTAGGCGATCAGGATCGGTACTCGAGCCGACGACCCTCAGATTACGAGTCGAGTGATCTAACCATTAAACCATACCAGGCCTTCAAAATTGTCATAATTGCAGGAATGACGGTACCTTTGTCATCTTCTCTGGCTTTGTTTCACGTTATAGTCTGCTATTCTATGATGTCAGGTGACGGCTGATGACATGATTATCTTCCTACGTGCTAGTTTGTAAGGGGAAATTATCTTTGGATTTAAGTATTAGTGCGTATATACGCACGAGATAGTTTAAAATTCTGGGTTGTTGGGTAAATCCTCTTAACCTATTAAAGTAGACTTTACAGATGCTGATAAGCTTATAACAACAACAACAAAATATATATCCACTGCCACATAATTGGCTGTTCGAACGCAAGTAGCTACGATACTAAACGCTATATTTATTAAAACCCAAGTAACCGAGGCTATCGTTCTTTAGATTATCATGTTACCTTCAAATATTACAGCCAGGCTAATATGTTAAATTTGTCTAAGCAACTTATTCAATGAAAGGAACATCACTAGAAAATTTAGTCTATTTAACTCTTATTGGTTGAAATAAGTAACATACATTTTTTTTTACCTTATAATGGCGTAATTGTGCATCTAACCGAAATTATATATGTATCTTTATATGGTTAAAATATTTAAATATAATATATTTAATTACTTTTTTTTGTATACATGAAAATGTGCTGTTCGTGAACTTCCAGGCTTTCATGTATTCAGTCTTCACCTAACGTCAGTTACAAACCATCGTGTGAAACCTAAGCCAAAGCGAGTTTCAGACATTGGATCAACTCCAAAGAGCTTTTATCATCCTATATCCTGGTTGTGTAAACATGTATTTCACTAGTACTTATAATGTATAAATGTTCTGCTTTATTAATGTGTATCAAGTTCTACACTTTTATTCGAATTGTGGTTTTACAGAACGTGTCCTATTTTTTTTTACAGACTATCGGTTGTATATATACTTCGAACAAGTTAGTAGTAGCCGACCTCTTTGTAATAGAATAATGACGAACTAAATAACTGATGATGACTTTTCCCAAGAAATTAGATACTCCAGGTTATATGCTATTTATTTATTTAGATATCAGCAATGAGAAACGCCAATTTTTAAATAATTTATTACTCACATCAAAGTTGTAAGTACAGACAGGTTATTGAAAGAAAACGATGAGACAAAGCGTGTCAAGGAAGCATTCCGACATTAAATAGTAAATGTATAGCAATAATTGTTAGGTTTGTATTAAACAAAATGATTTCGCTTCATTTCGAGAGCCCTAACTCTATTCAAAACAAAGAAGACGAGAGATCGTAAGAGCGTTCTAGCATTGTTCGCGTATTTGATCTGAAATGACTAACTAGCTATGAACACAAACTGTGAAAGGCAAGGCTGAAAAATGTGATTTAAAAATATAAAACTAACGTAGATTCTGAGCATGTTTCTACTTTTCTAACTGGTTGTTTGCAGAACAATAATCAGTCGCGGAACGTGAATGTAACAAGCGCTCTGTTTAGTAAGTTATTTGAATTTGTTTTCGTTTCTACGAGTTATTTTATTTTGATTTTTTTTCTGTTTTCGTGGGTCCAAAAGTTGAAATAACACGTAAATTGTGTATGTGTATGTTCTTCCAAAGTATAAACAATTAGCGAATTAGAAATTATACCATCTGACGTTTTGTTGAACAAAGGCTTAACATTACTTTCAACATAATAATGTTATAAATAAATAAAAATATCTGAATATCTGCTTATACTAAAGATGTTCAGAATCAGTTATTCTTATATGAGTCATTGAACATGAACGTTACACTTCCAAATTATCTGGCAATCATATATATATATATATATATATAGTATTTAACTTTGTACAGCTACGTGCATAAGTAAATTAACACGAAAAAGTAATATATATATATATATACTGATTAGTAAAACATTTATAATTCAACGGTAGAATTGTCATGCTAAAATTTAGCGGAAGAACTTACTGTTGGTGCGTAGAAAGCTGTTTGGTCTGGTGTTAAAGGAAGAATTGGTTGGTCTCCGCTGTAGGCCGCTGCTGCCGCGGTTCCGTAGATGTTTAACGGCAACCCTGTAGCTGCCAGCCGCTGGTAACTTAAGAGTTGGGCGTCATATTGGCATGAACACAGTGTTTGTCCCGTAAGCGGGTCGGAGAGAACAGGACGTCCGGATTCGCAGCAGGGTTGTCCCGCTGTAGGGTTTGAGTGAGGCTGTCCACTTACAGGTTGTCCCGGCATTAGTAACTATTAGGGAAACAATGGAAGAATAAATAAGCCTTTTATACCAGACATTTTATTTACAGAACTATCGTCTCGTTATCACCAGAAGCGGAAGAACTGGATGTGGATGACTGAGTGAGAAAGGATTAAACATTATATTCAAATTTAAATTTCTCTTACGACGGGTTCCGTTATTATCATTATAATAAAAAGAGAAGCCTTTTGCGATTGTCTTGTATTAAATGAAGACCGGTATTATTCGAAAATGGTGCATAGAATACACTCTTCTTAAGAGTGATTTCTCATTCCAAGGTCTCTGTAAAGTGTAATTAAACTTTGGTAGAAGTATTTAAACTGTTGCATATTATGGCTTCATTCTTCTCGAATGGGAATATTTGTTTGGTTAGTCTCTGAAGCGCTATTATATCCAGTATAGAGGTCAGTTGATTTTCAAACCGAATTACATATTCAAGCGAAACAAACACAGCTACTAAAAACAGATAAGAATTTTATTGGCAAGAGATAGAATCTGATGAAAGATTCATTACCAAAAGCACAAACATACCCCCCATTTTTACTTAAGAATACATCGCCTTCTATTAAATATTCATTACTTTACGAAGTCTTAATAGTTACCGGATTCTTACAGATCGATATTAGAACAAAAATGGGCATCATCTTTCATATTATTTTTGAAATCAAACGCATTTAGGCTCTGGGAAAAGTATATAATCAAACCAAATTTTTTTAATATAAAAGAGGGTTCACTTATAACGTTTTTGGCTCAAAATAGATGCCGAGGTTTTTGTTTGTATCCATGTAAATTATAAATGAAAGATTAGTATCTTATCTAAATATTATAAATTTATTTTGTTTTAACTTACACCGTGATATAAGAGCTTGTTAGTATATGTTGGATATAGGTCTGTAGTAAAAGACTACAAAAGCTCTATCTTCTATACTTCACAGATTGGGCCCAGAACAAAGAATGACAATTAAACTCAACACTTAAGAATAATTAAGAAGGTATTTCGTATTACACTTGAAGAAACAAAAATGTGCCGTATCGCAAATATAAGTAATCATCAGGTAAAGCAGTTTCAACCAAATCAATGAAAACCTTAGAGGAAACATAAAATAATGTTTTTGTGTCGTTTAGGAATATGGGTGATCAGTAAATTTACACAAAATCAACCAAATTAGTGAAAGCCTTAGAGTAAACATAAAATATTTTTTTTTGTGTTATTTAGGAATATGGGTGATCAGTAAATATACACGAAATCGACCAAATTAGCAAAATTTCTATCAACATTACAAGGGAAAATTATACAGAATAAGATCCTTTCCAGTTTATTCCATCAAAGATATTTCTGCATATAACCGAATAGATGTGCATATAGATATTGCGTATGAAAAACTTATGTCTGCTACCTTGTTTTAAACGTCTTAAGTTTTTTATTCTACAAAGTACACACACACACATATATATAAACACACACTTTTAGCAAATAATGCTAGAACTATATGATTATTAGCGTATATAAAATACAAATTTAAAGTATGTATCTTATTCTATATTCGACTGCTTAGAAAAAGAATAATATAGTTTCGATTTTTAATTAAACAGATGTACTAATAAAACAAATATTTCAAAATATTTACGTTTCGGAAAGCAAAAATTATTTTTTAGAAAGGCGCTATCGATTCTTGATCGTGTGACCCGTCAGAAGTTACTTTGACACAAACATCCAGTCCGTAAAGCTACTTATCGTAGAGCGTACGCCAAATACGCCTTTCAATGGCAGGCATTAGTCAGAGAGGGATGGATAGCCGTCACCACATTCGCCACGAGCTCGCCATGTGTGTATCATTAATATCCTATGAAGTTTGTTTGTCTGTTTCTTAACAGATGAGAAATTGAACCACTGTTTATATTCTCTGCACACCTACAAACAGACTGACACTAGAAACTCTAATGTATGCGCCATACAATGGCAGACAATATTATAACTTCTTATTTGCTATACGTAACGTTAATAAAGGATTATGATGAAACATCTGGTACATGTCGACATCTTGAGGCACCTTTATACTAGAGATTTTCGGACAATAGAATAAACTTTTATTTGCTACACGTAACGCTAATAAAGGATTATGATGAAACATCTGGTATATGTCGACATCTTAAGTCACCTTTATATTAGAGATTCTCAGGCAATAGTATAAATTCATATCATCTGTATTTGAGGAAAAAAACGTACTTGGGTGTCAATTAAAACCGGGCTTTCAGCTTGGATGTTTTTACAATTGTTATAATAAAATAAAGATCAAATTATTTATTTGGAATATCAACGGAAGTCAGCTACTTAATGCAGAATACTCTTCGCAATTAATAAGTCCGTGCGTCGTCATTGTTAGCTATAGACTTAGTGTTATTCATTATACATCAGCCATAAACAGTCCAGCATTTACTGTGTCGTAGAACGTAATAAGTAAATGGATTCAGTTATATCTAAAGTATAATATCACATCATGTAATAATAGAGGTTTAAGAAAAACTTGTGTAAATAAAAACCAAAAGAAGCAAAACGGTTGTAATAATTTTGTAGAAACTAGAGATATAGTAGTTAGTATACTTATACACATAAGACTCGTTAATATTCACGTATTTTATTATTTTATTTTACATTTTCTAGCACGGTGTCGCATAATAATTTTATTTTGATAATGATAATCGCTTTCAAAGCCTGAGATAAAGTACGTCACTAAAAATATACCGAAACCAGTATATTATAATGCACCGAAGAAAAATTAAACAAAAAAACAGTATTACGCTTTAAAACAAATAAACCATTTCCGATAAGTTGTAATCGTAAAAACTAAATTAAATAATTTTAACGTTCAAGAATACGGAAATTCCAAGGGGCTGTCTGTTGTTCAAGTTATTTATTTGGCTGTGGTGCAGAAAATTCAAATAAATTTAACAAAAACTCTCTCCTTTACACGCACACGTGTAACATAATTAAACATTAATGTCTTACAAATAGTAAAAGGAAGTAGAACCTTACCTGGGTGTTGTTGACCGTAGGAGGCGCGGAATTATAACCAAACTGAAGACATGACATTTCTTCCTTTATATGATAATAATAAAGGATTTCAGAAAACTTCAATTTCTATGTATGTGTTATTAGTATAATTTGTTGTTCTAAAAATCTGTCTTTTTCAGAATATCTGGATAAAAATGCCAGAAAACAAATTTAGCAAAAACTCTCAAAGACTGTTTCGTCAAACACTGACTTTTTTTCCTGAGCAGGTAGCCAGATCAACACAAAACGAGGAACAGTCCGACCTGTCTGAAGTCGCGAAAAGTATGGCGTTTCTTTCTTTCCGGCGAAAAGCGCAGCAGCGAGGCGAGTAAACAAGAGACTACGTGATAGCGTGTTGGTGGCTCTACGTTGTTTAGATGCTCCTGTTTAGCTGAGGAACGAGAGTGTTAACAGAAATACACGTTAATTCTAGACTACGTATTTGCTGGGTGGACCTGTCACTGACTTCCTACATGAGAAAGAACATAGTAGAATACATGCACAGGACGGCCAGGATGAATTGTGTTAGAAGTGTGACGGTCTTCTATCACATTGACCGTTCTACTTCGGATAAGACAGCAAGGTCGCAGGGCACCCGTCAAGTTTGCCAAACGTTCATGTAGTTATGCATTACTCGGGGTCCAAACTCCCCTCTGTCTCGTAAGAGGGGTAACAGAAAAGGGGAGTGTGATGAGTGCGAAATGCATCTTGTCTGAGCCAATCATGAGAACTGGTCGTTTCAAGAACACTGGCGAAGTGTCTGTGACTGAGAGGACAACAGCAAATGAATCGACGTTATCATCTCACAACTTTTATGACTCCGCCTTTTATCGTAAATCATAAATGGTTGGTTGTGACAAATTAGCATGTGTGTATACCTTCTGGTGCGCTTTGTGCCAACGTTGACTTAGTGATGCTATATATATTTGTTATGAAAGTGTACGAAAAGTGGTTTAAGAAGGACTGCGTTTGAGGCACTTAACACAAAGAACTATACTGTTCACAAAAGTTATTGTTAATAGGAACTTGTGGGAAGGATTAGAACCATTATATAGGTTCTTGTTACTTATTTTCCATTTCCTTGTTGGTTGTAGAATGTTACGGTTTGTGTTCTAGTGGAACGCTTATGAAGAAGCTGTAAAACGGAAAAGTTGAGTGTCAAATTAACGAAAAATAACGGGTTTGATGTCATAAGGTTGTTTATTACTAGTATTTTATACACTAATATTTACTACAAAAAGTATATAATGTTACTTCATAGTATATACTAGTACAGCTTCACTAAATAAAAATAATTAACACCAATATTAAAATATCGAGTCGTCACATTCATAAGTATAAACAGATAATCCAAAAACAACTACGTAACATGACATGAACTGTGACTATAGGCTAGAAAAACAAGATAAAATAGTTTAAGAAACACTAGTGTTTGTATCTTTACACAAGAAATAAACCCGTAATTACATATAAAATCTTCATAGAGTTCGTTATTCGGCATCATTACATTCGGTGTTGCGCTGAATTTTGCTAAATAGTCTATCTATTGGTGGTACGGTATTTTTCAACCATGACCTCTTTGTTTGTGTGCTTGTTTATTGAATTTTGAGCTGTGACCTCTTCGTTCTTGTGTTTGTTCATTGACCTTCGCGACAAACAACTCAATGGGTATCCGCGCTAGCCTGTTTCTAATTTTGAAGCGATAGACTAGAGGGAAGGCAACTAGTCAAAACATACATACCCACCGCCAACTCTTGGGTTACTCTTCTACAATGAGCAGTGGGATCTATCGTCAAATTATAACGCTTCCACTGTTCAAAGGAAGAGCCTGTTCGGTGACGGGGCTCGAACCAGCCCTCTTCAGATTGTGACCTCGCCTATGATATTGAAGTTAATGACTCATAAATACTTTAGATTAAAAATGAGAATTTGTGATAAAATACATAGGTACTGTTTGAAGTTTCCGTGGTAAGCTGCTCGTATTTGCTTAACAAACTTTAACAAGATAAGACTTACTCAAGGCGTCACTCGTAACACATAAAAAATAAAATAAAAATATGGCTAAACATATAATGCAACTACTCATTATAATTGATTCATAGATAATCAATTTGATTTGTTCTTTCTGTTCCAGCTTTTTCGGGAAACTGATGGAAATTAAAATAATTCTACAAAGGTTGCAAAAAATGTATTTCCCATTTAACCGTATGTTTGCTTCTCACACCACTTGCGCTATGATAAGTGAGTTTTATTATATTTAATGAGTGACTACTAACATCAAGCACAATAATCCTGCAACTTGGAAATAGTGGACAAATGTACATATATTTATAGATAAGCCCGATCACTTTTAACTTCTCTTTGTAGATAACATGCGTTAAAAAGAAGAAATGAATAGACGTATTACCGCAGGGTCCTTGAAAGTGTTCTGCTTCAAGAGTAAATAAAACCAAAGTTAAAGGTAACAAACATTTCGATTTCTTAATTTTGAAGTTCATATGTTGTGGTGTTTTGTAGCTTAAAGAATGCACACGTTTTATTGATGTCACGAAGGTACAAATTGCAATGTTAAGTGTCTCTTATGTGACGTCATTTTAGAGTCTACTGACTGGCTGACAAACAACACACTACTGTATAGTGGTGTGAGTGGTTAAAACAGGTGACACCTCCAGGTGGCCTTCGGCCATCTTTCGAGAAAATAAATCTATACTGAGTTCATTTGCTCAGTATCTGTGAAGTAATTTATACATATGACAGCATGAAATTAATTTGCTGGACGTAGTTTCTTGATTTTTGCGCAAGAGGAATATATATATATTTTTCCCTTCCTAGCTTTAAAATGATAGAATAGAGAGACTACAACTAGTTAACATCACCCTCCGCCAACTCGTGGATTACTCTAATCGAAAAGTGGTATTTAACCATTGCAGTTATATCGCACCCATGGCCACCAAAGTATGGAGCGCGATTTTTTTAGGGGGGGGGGGCGTAACCGGCGCGAACTTCGGAGCGCGACAAATGTGGTCTCGTTCGCCTGAATTAATTCTTCTTTCTCTTTTTTGCAGGAACTGGAAACAGACGAGTTCAATACAAGATACATTTTTATATAAATGAAAATGGCTATGGTACTTACTTAATTCCGGATTTATTTGTTGTTGTATTTTTAAATAAAGTATACTTGAAAAAGTATAAAATGCTTTTGCTATTAGTTTTAAACTGTTAAAACACATAGATTATACAGTTATGCTAAACTACAATAATGTTTTGCAGAAGAAATTTCAACAATATCTTAGACACGCGAAACCACATTGTCAGAAAAGTGTTTTGGTAGTTTCGGTAAGTTAATTGTTTTACCTATCTTTTTAAGGAATGTAAACAGAAAATTGCATAGCTGAGGGTCTTCTTTGGAAATTCAAACATTTGAAAATGGCAGGCTAGAAAAATAAGATCACTGTATAGCAATAGGCATCACAAGTTTGGGTAAAATATCAGCAGTAATTAGTAATAAAATGTGTTCATGCCTTCTTTGGAATTTCAATTTAAATGAAATTTTTAGTTCGCTATTAAATAGTCTGTTCTGTTGGTGCGACAAATTTGATTTTTTTGGTCCGATAGTTTGATTTAAATAGTGTAACAGTATGTACACTGTAATTACGTAGGTTTTATTCTGGTATATAAAATGTGGATAATAAATCAACATAGTAATAATAATAACCCTTAGAATAGTTAATCACATTTCAAGTAAACATTTTGACTCTGTAACCTATAAGTTAGATCTCAATATCAAGCCATTTTACTGGACGTGCCTTCGCTTATGTTAGAAGCGCCATTATGTAGTCTTACTAGATGGCGCCACTAAGCAGATTTTTTTTTCAGTCAAGAGTTTGAAGTTAAGCACAAAGCTACACAAGGGGCTAGCTGTGCTCTGCCAACTACGGGTATCTAAACCCACTTTCTAGCGTTGTAAGTCCTCAGACAAACCGCTGTGCCTCTGAGAGGCTTCAGTCAAGAGAAGATTATTCTTCTCATAGGTATCTTATAAAATATTTGAGGTACAAAATTGTGGAACACAATCTTAAACCAGAGACGATATATATATTTGTAAATTATTTATACAGTATTATTATAAGCAAAATAACTTAGTTTCTTTTTAATGTTGGATCCGATTTAAGTTTGACAGATTAAAATAAATTTTCTAAAGAAGAAGGACTCTACAAATAAAGAAAAATGCTGTTTAAATAACGCTAATATTAAATTTTGAACAGCAATATATCTGCGTTTCAATGTATCTCAAAATGAGAATCATTTGAATTTTATCAACATGTCCGAACATTTTATGTATTGAGAGTTAATTTTACTTTATAGTAGCAATATTCCAGATCTCTTAAATAAGCTTGGAGCTACTTCTTCCACCGCAACTTATACTCGGTTTGATGACGATGCTTTCACATTATTATCTCATAATGCAATTCACATTGTAACAAGCTTCTGTAAAGAACAGCGAGGTTAATCTTAGGCCAAATATCTTAGCAACTCTTCTACCGTCCTCCGACGTCATTTTACAAGACCATGTTTAAGAAGACCAAAAGCATATTGGGGTTGCATTCAAGATATATACATATAGGTAGTAAAATTGGACTGGTATGAATACTATTTATCTGGCCATCATTCTCAGGAAAACAGCCTGGATTTTGAGATACAGCTTGAAGGTTTTGTAAACGTTTTTAGCTTTCGGTTCTTTCTCAACTTCAAATCTTTGATTATAGTCTTATTATCGATACCAGGAGATAAAGTCCAGCTTCATTACAACGTCTGTTATTTTTAGTTTAAAGAGTTCTCTTTTCGCAACCATCGCCTTGGGTCTGTAGATAAGAAGTTACTCCGATTAGCCTGGGGTGTGATTTTGGACCCTGTTGTTCTTTTAAGCACTCTGCTGTACGAATTTTCAAGAGCATTGAAAGCTCCTTTCAGTTTGCAAAATATTACGGCCTATAGCTCTACATCGCTCAGCAATCTCGCTACAATAATATCGTTCCTCGCAAAGGACTATACGGCATTATTTATCATACGACCACTCGTAGCGACATTCCACAATGGAGTGGTCATGATTAGCTGTAAACTAAATACATAGGTTCTAAGGGTGCCGCTCATGGCGCTACGGCTCACAACTGCAGAATTAGCATATGTAAGTCGTTCCTACTATAAAGTGCGAATAAGCCAGAATACATACGTAGTACACGAGTGTAAATTATTCTAAACTACACTTAATTTTGATTTTATGTGCGCTTAGTTTAATTTGAGGTTAATTAAAGATGTTAATGTTTACTTATGGAAGTATTCTAGCTTTCTTGAAAGTGAAGTTAATGTCCCATTGCCATTTTCGTCTTTTTTGTTTTTCAGTATGTGAAGTTAACGACCCAGTTACAGTTTCGTCTATTTGGTTTTTCAGCATGTGATGTTAATGTCCCAGTGCCAGTTTCGTGTATTTTGTTTCTCAGTATGTGAAGTTAATGACCCAGTTCCAGTTTCGTCTATTTTGTTTTTCAGGATGTGATGTTAATGTCCCAGTGCCAGTTTCGTAGTATTTTGTTTCTCTAGTATGTGATGTTAATGTCCAGGCCAGTTTACGTAGTATTTTGTTCTCAGTATGTAGATGTTAATGTCCAGTGCCTAGTTTACGTC
>NW_013665670.1:794204-795585 GCF_000517525.1 Limulus polyphemus | reverse complement strand
TTGTGGGTTATTAAGAAAACGTAAAGGGTCAAACATAAAGAATTAGTTGTTCAATCACAAACAAATGCATTAATATCGGATATGTGAATTATTTATTAGGTATGCTTGTCCAGGATGATTACGAGTAAATTTTAAGTTCTATTTAGAAGGTGTTTTTTTCCAAAGGTATATTCTCTTATAGCGAATGTTTGGGAGATTACGTGTCATAATTATTAATTCTCACATTCTACATCATCAAACTGTTGTCCTTCAAAGAATGGTCAATGTCTTTCCTTTTGTTATTTTATACACGACAGAATTAAAATATCTCACATATTTCTTCAAATTAGTTTGTTTGTTTGTTTTTGGGGATTTTTGCGCAAAGCTACTCGAGCGCTACCTATGCTAGTCGTCTCTAATTTAGAAGTGATAAATTAGAGGGAGAGAGCTAGTCAACACCACCCGCCGATAACTCTTGGACTATTCTTTTAGCAAAGAAAAGTGAGATTGACCGTCAACTTATAACGCCCTCATTGGTGAAAGAGCGAGCACTTTCCGTAAAGGGATTCGAACTCGCAACCCGCACATTGCGAGTTGAGTGCTCTAACAACCAAGCCATGCCAGCTTCTTCATATATTGAAAGTAAACCTAAAATTTCTTCAAAACGTATTTTTGATATTGCCTTAAATTGTAAGAGGTGATTTCAACCAGAAAATACAAATCTTTTAAAATATCATCAAGCATCTTTTGTTTTAACTATAAGTGTTTTACATAAGGAGTTTTGAGAACTCAATTCATAATCACTAGATGATTTACATTTTGGAGTGAAGATGTAATTCAAAAGTTGGTGTAAATTTTCTTTACAGAACAAGTTTTTATAATTGCTCAACAATTTTACGTCACTTAAGAAAAATTTTGAACAAGAATTTGTTAGTGTTATTCGATATCTGGTTGGAGTAATAACGAACGGAATATTTAAGCTACTTATGTTTTATAGAAAACTATATACCCATAACTATCGTATATATCTTAACTATTTCCTTTCATTGTGAATATACTTTCTCAAGTATATTTATTTTTAATGTGTATTACCTGATATTGTTTTGGAGTAATATTACATTTACCTATGGACGACATATTTTTTGTATCAAATTGATGTGCATGCGGCATAAGACTTATTATTATTATAAACAAGTGAAGAGGTTGGATATTTTTAAATTTGTTACTGCAGACTAACAATATTTCTTAATACGCAATTTATTGACAAAATGCAAGTATTGTAGAGTATGATATTTACAAAATATCAAAATTTTATAATATTCTTTTATTACAGAATAATAATAATAATTCGTAATACCATTTGTCAAAGTATTTAAATTAAAAATATGTATTCGCTGTAACG